>NW_010114491.1:0-6210 GCF_000699245.1 Pterocles gutturalis
GAGGGAGGGAGGGAGGGAAGGAGGGCGGGGGTCTCGGGTGAAGCTTGAAGGCAAGTCGGTGACCCAGGGCCTCTGTCCCCACCCGGAGGGAGATGTCCCTGCTTCTGAGCGCAGGGGGACGCGGGCCCCGGGACAGCGGAAAGCTCCGTCCCCTTCCCTGTACCTTCGCTAGATCTTCACGGTTTTTCAGGGTTGGCTGTGAATCAGTATCTCAGCAAGACTCGGTAACACGGTGCGAGAGGGTGGCTGGGGAGGCAGGCTGGGCCGGCTGTACCCATTGGGAATTACCCTGGGATGGAAGGCATCTTCTGATCTCTGGTTACCGGGAGAGCAGCTGTGTCCGAGCCCGACTCCTCCTCTGCGATTCCCAAACACTTCCCGGATGAATTGCTTCGATGTTCAGCCACCTTTAGGATTGAAGCAGCAGCATCTCTATGAGTTTTAGCAGAGGAACTAGCAAAACAACGTTGGATCTATGTGCAAATGAAGCAGGAGTTCTCAAATGCAGGACGTAGCCAAAATTTCGATGCTGTTTCCAAAGGGCTGCTTTATTCATTGCTTGCTTTAGTCTCAGTTCCGCGAAATCCCAGGACTGTTTCCATGGATTTCTGCAGCACAGACCCAGTGAGAGGGACTGGCAGCTGCTGTGGACTGTGGTGCCCTGTCCCGCTCTTGCAACATAGTTAGCGTTGCGTAGACAGAGCTAAGCGGGGACCTCAGGGTTTTTTTGTCCTAAGAAAGCCCCCTGCTGATGCCCGCTGCCCTCTGTCAGCACAGTTCACAATGGCCCCAAGAACAGAGAAACGGTCTCTGCAGCAGAGACCTGAACTGCTTGTGCGAGTTAAGGGACACTCTGAAGTTGTCTGGGGTATAGAAGAGGTGGTAGTGCTTGCTCTCCTGCAACAGACGCGTCTTCTGATGTCTTCCTGCTTTTCTAGCATCTGCCGGCCTGACTGAGGAGCAGAAGGAATTCCAAAAAGTTGCCCTTGATTTTGCTGCCAAGGAGATGGCTCCTCACATGGCCGAGTGGGATGAAAAGGTATGATAGCCTCAGAAGGGTTGGACTTTCTGTTGGCCAGAAAGGAGAGACTGAATATTGTGATTGCACTGATCATGAATATTCACTGGCGATGTCTCTGCCTGTCCCAACAGGAAATTTTCCCTGTGGAAACAATGCGGAAGGCAGCCCAGCTAGGATTTGGTGGGATCTATGTGAAACCAGATGTCGGTGGCTCTGGTTTGTCACGACTTGATACCTCCATCATCTTTGAAGCTTTATCAACAGGATGTACCAGCACCACTGCTTATATGAGCATCCACAAGTGAGTGTGTCTGTGGAGCGGTCGATGGTGTCAGCCTGGCTGAAAACCACATTTTTTTTCTGTGGCCTCTAAACCCAGCTGCAGACAGCTCTTTTGGAGCTGCTTGTTATTTAAAGTTGAGACCCCCAAGGAGACACATCCCTGTGAGGATCCCTTGACAGCAGTAAACAAACAGGCTATAGAAACTGAGATGCCACCAAGCAGTAATTTTAGCTTTCTGGCATGCAAGATGGGATTAAGTTCTGGATTTTGTTCCCTGCTCTTTTACTTAAGCTGTCTATAGATAGTAACCTGTCTGGAAAAAGCCTTTGTACTTTGGTTGTGGTGTGACAGAGCCCAGAGGCACCAGCTGATACTGGGCGCTATCCTGCTTGTACGGACGGGCTGACTTTGCACAGAAAGACGGAGTGATGATGCTTCCTTCTTCCAGGTGCAGTTTTCCAAAGAGACAGTAGGGCTTAGTGCTGAGGGGAAGGTGGAGGCTGTTAAATAGGAGCCTGCTGTTCCACAAGGCAGCAAGTCCGTGGTGAATGGAAGGTGATCTCCTTCCTCCTGGATTCTGTGGCGTGTAATTTTATTCTGTTTTGAAGTGGAGCAATACGCTTTCAAGCCTCTGTGCTTTTGACTGAACCCCATGGAGTTCTATTCAGCCAGGGATGTTCTTGTATGACTTGCCTTCCTCCCAGGGCCGTGTTCAGGTACTGTAATGCTGCTCCTTCTCTCTTGCTCCAGCATGTGTGTTTGGATGATCGACACCTTTGGCAATGAAGAACAGAGGCGCAGGTTCTGCCCATCGCTCTGTAGCATGGAGAAATTTGCTTCTTACTGCCTAACTGAGCCAGGTGAGCATCCTCAACCAAGAAATCTTCTCCCTTCCCTCACTCCTAGCATAGTTTAACTGGATGTGAACACTGCGTGGAGCTGGAGGTGAAGTTTCTTTTCATTTGGGCAATCACCAGGATGTTGGGAAGGGGCAGATGATGACTGCTGAGATGCTGGTGGTACAAACCCGACTGTCGTTGGGTACAGTCCCTGGGAGAGTTTTCAGGCTCTGGACCTGCTGCTTCACTGGCTGCTTCCTTACCTCTCCTACAGGAAGTGGAAGTGATGCAGCTTCCCTGCTGACCTCCGCTCAGAGGAAGGGGGACACTTACATCCTGAATGGCTCCAAGGTACCTCTCTACTCTTCCTAAAGCTGGGCCTGGGTCTCACCATCCTTTCCATTTCCCACTGTCTCCTCAGCTCTGTGTATTGTCCCAAGGTAGGACATGCTCTGCAGAGCATGCACCAGAGCTTAGTACAGTTGGGTCCCTAGATACCTCTTGGCAATGGGGTCTTTGTACTCCAGCTGCTGCTGCAGGCTCGGGGTTAGTGTACAAAAGCCATCCCTTTCTTCTTGTGCCCTTCTGCAGGCCTTCATCAGTGGGGGAGGTGACACCGATGTATATGTAGTCATGTGTCGCACAGGAGGCCCAGGCCCCAAGGGCATCTCTTGCCTGGTGCTGGAGAAGGGGATGCTGGGGCTCAGCTTTGGCAAGAAAGAGAAGAAGGTAAGAGGCTTCTCTTTACTTCCTGTGTGGCTGAGGGAGGTGCAGGACAGAGACCAGCTCACCTGTGCAAAGCATCAGGGATCTTTTCTCGGATGGGACCGGAGTCCCAGCCTAGTGTGGCTTTTCCAAGCCAAGTCTAACTTTGTTGAAGTTTTACCAATACCTGTCCCTTTGGTATGTGAAGGATTTTAGTCTCAGGAACATCAAGGTTCATTGGATCTGTGCCTCTTCTCAAATATCTGTGTTCCAGTTTCCAACTCAGCATAGTGAGGCCAAACCACATAGACCACAGGCACACTATGGCAGCCTGGCAATGAGATCCAGGGGCTGGGAGCAGGCTGGGCAGTTCTCTGCTGGGAGCTGGAGGTGTGCTGCTCCTCAGGCAGTCTGGAAAGTGCTCTTTTTTTTCCCAGGTGGGCTGGAATTCCCAGCCAACACGGGCTGTGATCTTAGAGGACTGCGTTGTTCCTGTCGGCAACCGGCTGGGAGCCGAAGGGCAGGGCTTCAGCATTGCCATGAAGGGACTGAATGGAGGCAGGATAAACATTGGTAAGAAAGACAGCTGAGAGCAAAGGGAGGGGGGCAGGATCATCTTGTTACCCGTCTGCGTTAGCTTCATATTCATGCTGTGTCCTTGGCTTCTCCCACCAGCTTCTTGTTCGTTAGGAGCTGCTCATGCCTCTGTTCTTCTGGCTCAGGAACATCTCACTGTCCGCAAACAGTTTGGAGAAGCCCTAGCAAACAATCAGGTAAGCTCTCCACCAGATCCGCACGGCCAGAGCTGTGCTCTTTCTGATCCTGGCTGAACAAGCAGCTAGTGGTCCCATCACTCACTTCACAGGATCTTCCCTGGAGAAGTCAGGAACATGCTTTTCCTGAGTAAGAAAGCGTGTTAGGCCTGACACTGCCTGAAGGTAGTGGGGATGTGGTTCAGGACACAGGATCCCCCAAAGATGCTGACCTATTTTTTCCTCTGGTGCTGTCTGCTGGCAGTACCTGCAGTTCAAGCTGGCGGAGATGGCGACGCGCCTGGTGGCAGCACGGCTCATGGTTCGCAACGCAGCGCGGGCACTGCAGGAGGGACGGGAGGACGCGGCTGTGCTGTGCTCCATGGCCAAGCTCTTTGCTACAGATGAATGTTTTGCGGTACGTTACTCAAACCTCAGTTGGCATCATAACTGCAAGCTTAGAGACCCCTCTTGGCGGCCAGGATGTCAGAAAGAAGTTTGACACTGTAGAGACCGAGAACCAAGCACGTTCATTGAGCCAGAAGCCTCATTTCAGGACCAGGATGTTTTACAGGACAGAATTCTGCACCCTGTGGAGGCTGCAGTATTAGCCTCTCCCCAGTTCAGGCTTTTTGCCCCAAGTTGACAGATAATGACACATGGAGTCATGTTTCAGTAGAAACCAGAGCCCTGAACAGATTCCTCAGCTGACTGACCGCTAGATGGTGATGTGGCGTTTTGGTTTTTGCATCAGTAGCACCATGAAAATGCAGCAAAAATTGCCTTTAGTGAAGTAAAGTGTTTCCACCGTTAATGTGAAACAGCACTTAGGTAACATGATAGCACTAAGAGCAGCACTGATGGGGACTGAGAGCACCTTGCCGTCACACCAGACTTTGTTAAGAGATTAAATTAGGTTATCAGAAAAAAAAAAAAAAAAAAAAAAAAGAGTCCAGTGAGCCCAGGTTCCTGAGTTCTTACCAAACTTCTGTTACTGACTGGTCCTCAACACCATGCAAGTCACTTCACCAGGGATGCTGTCTTCTTAGATCTGTAACCAGGCTCTGCAGATGCATGGGGGTTACGGCTATCTGAAGGATTATGCTGTGCAGCAGTTTGTGCGAGACATCAGAGTCCACCAGATCCTGGAAGGTAAAAGACACTCTTACTACTACTAATCTCAATTCAGCCTCCAAATTTTGTTTTCCCTCCTTTGAAATCTTTTCACCTACAACCAGAGCAACCACTAAGGGACATACTCTTTCCAATACTGAGTGGAGTCTTTCTGTGTGTTGTGTATATGTTACATACTAAAGCAGAGATCTCAGATGTTGGCCTATATCCAGTTTTGCTTGATGCCTGGAACCCTATGAGGGCCTCTCAATGCCCAAAGAAAAAGAAGCACCAACATCTACCACTCTGAAGCCTTTCCCGAGCCATGTGCTGGCACTTGGCAGTTGTATTTTGGCCCAACACCTCCTAAATGCCACCTCAATTGGTGGGAAGAGCTTTTCTGTGCTCTAGATTGCAAAACAGGGAAGAATTCTCTTTGCCTTCTTTGGGGGCAGAGACGGACCATCTCCTAACTGTCTGTCTTTTGCACCCTTGTCCTGCTGCAGGTACCAATGAAGTGATGCGGATGATTGTAGCCAGGAATCTGCTACAGTGCTGAAGCCAGGAGCTCCAGCTTTAAAATTCCTTTGTCTCTTACACCTTGGTCTGTTTCCTTCCCTTGTTCACCAGCTCTCTCCCCGGGACTGGAATGGGGGGATACCACAGTGGAAACAGTCTTTCTGCCTTACAGTGAGCATGAGCACAGCTGGACACCAGCCACACGCTGCCACAGCTGCACTCTGTGCCTGGCAGAGCTGCTGGGACTAGGCTAGTATTGTGCAGCCTGAAGATAGAAACCACAGGGGTGAATACGAGCCTCTGTCTCCAGATCTTGATGGTGGGCTGCCTGTTACTCATCCTTCTTAGAGAGAGAACCGCTAGACCTTGGGTCGTCTCTGCTGAGTCAGGACTGAAACAAGAACTTCAGGCAGAGGTGCAGCCTAATCCCATATGATTTTTCCTTTATCAGTGAAATCTTTAGTTCAAGGGAACTAGTTGCTCTGCTTAAACACCTGATGTGGGTGCTGATTGCACCACTGGGAACGAATTAGCCACAAATTGTGCAGCTGTACCCACTTGCAGGATGCAAAGGCCTTTGAACTGCGGAGCAGGATGCCTCTCGTTTCTCTGGAAGGACTCTTCTCTCTCTTTTTCCAGCACACCTTTTCGAACGCAGAGTGCTGCTTGTTCTCCCTGTCCCCAGCACACCCGGGGACTTCACCTCAAAGGAGCCTTTGCAGGACGGAGGTACAAACAAAAAACATTAAAATCTGCACAAAAACATTTAACGGTTGCCTCAAATCGGTACATTGTGTAGGGGGAGTAAAAACATTGGTCCATGACACTGCTTTCCCCTCAGATTTGGACTCAATAAAGCAATGGTGCCAGCTTCACTTTTCTCCTGCGGTACTCCAGGCATTTAGCCGCCAAAGGGAACTACTCACGCCTCAGAATAGCCGCCTGCCCGCGGCCCCGTTCCCGGAGCAGGAGAGCCTC
>NW_010114492.1:0-2834 GCF_000699245.1 Pterocles gutturalis
ACCTCTGCCCCGGGCTGTGGGGCCTCAGCGCCCAGCGCTGCCCCAAGGAGGGGTCCGCGAGCCCCGAGGGGGGTGCTCCAGGAGACCCGCTGGCGTGTTGGCCGCCCGAGGGGTTTGCGGGCTCAGGAGAGCTCCTGCCCCTGCTCTAAAGCACCTGCAGGGACCAGGAGAGCCGTGGCGGGGGTGTTGGCAAAGGGCTGCGAGTGCAGGGGGCATGGTTCTCTGAGGCAGCTTTTGTTTTCTCAGGAGATCTGTGCAGGCACGTCTTACATGGGGGGCATAGCTCTCCTTAAGCCACTTCCCTTCTGGTCTTGTAGGGTGGACAGGATCGGGCTGGATCAGTAGTTTAGATGTCTCCAGGGACACCCCGGAACTTGAAGGAGAAAGTCAGGGTGATTCTGTAGGCAAGTGTCTGCCACGCTGCTGCCTGACCATGCACGAGTGATTCAGAAGGGGTGCAGTCTCTGCTGCGTAACCTCCAGTTCCCTTGAATGTGGGGACAAAAACTGTTTCTAGACTCGGACGCTTTGGACTTCTGTTTTTGAGAACGTTGAGAGCGGTATCATTAGGGTTTGGAGATGAAAATAGGTGGGAAGAAATGATAAAAGAATTTCAAAGGGCTTTTATCCCAGCTTAAAATAACACCAAACCCTTTGTAGCATTTACAGGGTAATGTACAACAGTTAGCCTGCATCAGTTCTGAGAGAAGAGTACTGCACTGCAAATGCGCATGGTGGTGGCTGCCGGTTTTGCTGGTTTAAATTAAACTCAGATTTTCCTCCAGGCGTATATGATTAAAGCATGTCTGCTGTGTAGTCATAACAGAGAATGACAAAGCTGCCTCGGTGAGGTGTAGAGGCTTATCAGACAGGAGGACAGAATGATAGCCTGGCAGCTTTTTTACAGTTCTCTGATAAATGGTTCTCTAGAGCTCTGAGGTGCTGTTAACTGCAGCCACCAGGGTTTCCGTGGGTCGTATTTCCCCTTGACGCTGTGTACTCACTGGAGCAGTGACTCGTTGTTGCCTTTTCTGGCCTTTGGTCACAGATGATTTGACAGGATTCCTGAATGCCCCTGGAGTGTTACCTTGGAGTGATTGTGCAATCCCGAAGAAGCCTCACTGCTAAAAGATTGTCAAATTTTGCTTCGTGATTCCTGCAAATGAGGTACAGCAGGTCCGCCATTAGCTAGCCACTCAAAATCTGTACATTGTTTAAAGTATAGATCAGTTTAAAATTCCAGTTTACTTTATCAACTGTGTAATAGGAGCAACAATTAAGACATTTATCACATGGCAAAAGTCTACTGAGTTATAAGAATGTCAAGAAAATGCAGATGTGCAGAAGTGGCAAGTGAAATTTCAGAGGTGTTTCTGAGAGGCTGCAATCTCTGGTGCTTCAGAAAGCCTGTATGCACCTGAAGTGAGGGTGGCTAGCTGAAATCTGAGATAGCCTCATGGCAATAGGATTTCTCCCAAATCTAGGTAACTGGACTACCAGAACATACGTTATTCCCCCTGATGGCAGTAGTCTAGAAGAGCAAGTGTAGACTGTGGCTAGGGCAGAAGGTGCTGGCTGCTCAGGCAGGTGTGAGCCATGGACGAAGGCAGCTGCACCTCCTGGACAGGCTCTCCAAGCCTCGTACTGCTCCCACCTGTGGCCTCCCCACACTGGTATTAAAATCTGTGGCTTTTCATTTCTGTACAATCTGTCATGGGCTCATTTTTCACAAGTGTTCTTATGATAAAGGGATGTGTTTTATCTCCGTTTCCACCCATGACTGGAGGAGCGTGGAGATGTGTGTTTCTTCAGGCCGCCCTTTTGTGTGTTATCTGAGCCACAAGACGCAGCAGCCACCACAGCTTTGTGCCTTGGCACATGCTGCTGCTTCCGATAGCCGTGAGAAGTGTGACTGGAAATCTATTTGAACCGGTCTCCAAGCGGAATGAGCCTGGGTTGTGACAGCTCTGACTCACATGGCTCAGCTGGTTTCAAGTCTTCAAAATACATTTCAAAATAAAGAAATATTCTACTACTGACAGCTTCTCTTTGAAATTATATTGTTCTGACAGAAGGTACGGTCTTTCCAGGCAAGGCCAAGGCCAAGGGAGTGTTGGTGCTGGGCAGAGCTGGTAGGTGAGAGTGTTATCATTGAGATGAGAGGAAAGAGGAGGTTGCTCACACCAAAGAGGCAGCAGGGTTTTAGATTCTTACCTCCTTACTGCACCAGCAGCAGGAAACCAATACTGAATACCCTCCTTTGTCTTTCTGCGTTTATTTCCTGCATACCCTGGTGTCCCTGAAACCAGGGCTCTGTGAGGGAGAAGGAGGAGTGTCAGGGATCTGGTTTTGCTCATGCTGACGTGCTCCAGCTTTGCAGAGATGCTTTCAGGGAAACCTGTTCCGTGTCTCAAAACGAGCTTTGAAGGATGTGTGGCTGACGAACACCGTTTGTCTGGGTGGCTGCTTGTCCTTGTTTTCTGGCTTGTACGGTACTGGCCACATTACTGTTGCACAGCAATACTCTTCCCTTTTGTGGCTTATTTCCCTGATACTAGGGCTCGGAATGAAAGCTTTGCATCCCTCCTCAGCCTGATGATCTTGTGTCTTACCTGATCCAGCCATCTAATTAGTCATAGTGCTTAGTGTTCCTTCTGAGCTCATTGGTAGTTTCCAGTGGGTCTGGAATCATAGAATCATAGAACCATTAAGGTAGGAAAAGACCTCAAGGATCATCAAGTCCAACCCAACACCACCTAACTCACTAAACCATGTCCCTAAGCACCACATCTACACGTTTCTTGAACACCTCCAGGGATGGTGACTCAACCACCT
>NW_010114492.1:3109-16331 GCF_000699245.1 Pterocles gutturalis
TTGCCCTTCTCTGGACTCGCTCCAGCACCTTAATGTCCTTCTTGTGGTGAGGGGCCCAAAACTGAACACAGGATTCAAGGTGCGGCCTCACCAGTGCCGAGTACAGGGGCACAATCACTTCCCTAACAGCAGCCGCCAGCTGGACGCACGCAGACGGGCACTCGGAGTTTGTGGAAAGGCAACTCCAGGCTCTCCCCTCCTGCAGTGAGTTTCCACGGTTGCTCTCATCAGCCTTTGCTGCACGCCTGCGGTTCCGACCTGCTGCTGCTCCTTGCTGGCTCCATATCTCTTCTGAAGGCTACACAGCTGGAGCATCTTCAGGCCTGGGGATAAACCGACCTTGCTGGCTGAACATGGAAGATGGACTGTGAGCTGCTAATTAGGGAGTGAGTCATCAAGGGCAAACCTCTGCTCGCCACCTTAGAGCATCAGGGACATTTGAAGTGAGCCTGGAGCGAATACGGGGTTGTACAGTTTCCCGCTTCTGCTGGTCCTCCTCCGGAGCCCATTTGGAATTTGGAGAGCTGGATTGAAAGATCGCGCTGAAAAGCTGCTCTGGAATGGACTGTGAGCTGCTAATTAGGGAGTGAGTCATCAAGGGCAAACCTCTGCTCGCCACCTTAGAGCATCAGGGACATTTGAAGTGAGCCTGGAGCGAATACGGGGTTGTACAGTTTCCCGCTTCTGCTGGTCCTCCTCCGGAGCCCATTTGGAATTTGGAGAGCTGGATTGAAAGATCGCGCTGAAAAGCTGCTCTGGAGAGCGCCTGCTGTAGCTGTGAGTCTTGCAGAGCTGGAGGAAGCCCTGGGTTTTCTCCATCTCCTGGCTGTGGGACGAGCAGGCTGGCCTCCCTTTTGCCGCGCCTGGGACGGGGATGGCTGCTGCGCTTTCACCTCCAAATGAGAGCGTTCTCCCTGGAAGCTCTTTTCTCTGCTCATCGGCATCGGTCATGTCATTCCAGAACTGCCTCTTCAAGCCTGTAACGTTGTGGGCAATGTGTGCTTTGTGTAGGGTGTGTGCTGTGGTGACAAGGAGGTTCCAGTTCCATTGCTGTTGTTGAGAAAGACTTCTGGGGACTGGCACTTGGGCCCATCTCTCTTGCTCCTGTTTGCTTTTGTCAGTTTCTTTTCAGAAACAGACATTTTCAGACATTATTTCCTCTGGAAGTACTTTTTTTTTTTTTTCCACAGTTTACAACACTTTGAGTTCTCATGTTTTCCTGCGGGAGCTGTAGCTTTGGGAAGTTTTGTGGCAGAGTGAATGATTTCCTGTATAAATAGTCTGGTTTGACGTTTGCTCGGGGATGACAAGGTAAGAATTGTCTGGCTGCAGTTGTGGTTGTCTAGACCAGGTCGGAAAGATGATATGCCAAAATGTTTTAAAGTCTTTTTTTCTCTTGGCTTGGTGATTATAGTGAAGGACGGATGTGCATGAATAAATAATTATTTTTCTTACTTGTGGATTTAGCAAGTGCACAGAAAGGCTTCAGCCTCGGTGATGCAGAGAGGAGTAAATGTTGCCATTCTGCTTGTCTCTGGTATGTGCAAAGACTGGATGCTGCTGTAGGCCAGTATCCACCGCATGTTCCCTGATACTGTGGGGCTTTTTCTGCCCTTTCTGGGTGGATGATTAGGACGTCAAGGTTATCTTCTTAAGATTCGCTTCTGAGATTTTTCCATCAGAAAAGGGATTTATGGTGAGACATTCCTAATGAGTTCTTCTGGAAGGCTTACAGTAAATGGCCAGCTTTCCATCCCCTAATTTCTGTGGCTCTTTGGAAGCGTGCTCATAAAATAGCTGAGAATCGTCCAGTTGTTGTGGGTAATGTGCACAGACAATATACAGCATCTGCCGCTGCAGCCAAGTCTGGGAGGGTGATCTGAGGGGTGCAGAAATGATCTTGCTGCAGCCTGCGTTCCCATTAACTCCCTTCTGTAAACAGAGACACGCATCCAGCTCTGGAATGAGCTCATTCACAGCTATCCCAGCAGATAATTGCGTCCTTTTCTTTTTTTATAGGGTGGGTTTTCTGCTAGGGTAGTCCCTGCTCTGACTCCCTCTGAGATCAAGCGAGCCTGAGGGTTGGCATGGGAGAAGCGGCAGCAAGACCTGAGCCAGGCACAGAGGGAGCGAGCAGAGCGGAGCCTCGCTTGGTTTTACAGCCAAGGCAATCTAATAACTGACGGCTACCAATCTGTGTCCTGAGGCTGCAGACTTTGCCCTTTGTGGCTGCTGAGAAGGCTCCAGGTTGATTTTGTTACCTACCTGGACAATAAAGGGATTTATTCTGAATAAAGAGCTCTGATACGAGGATTGCAGAATTGGCTGCAGCAACTTGCTGGAGTAAACAACTGGAGTGGTTCTGCATCCCTGCTGAGTACGCTTGGTATGAGGTGAGATAGCCAAGTGGGAATATTTAGACTTCTGTCAGCAAAAGCAGGCAAGCTGAAGGAAGAGGGGCAATGACAACTGTGCGGTGTCTGTGGGAAGGAAAAGGATATTCCAGAAACAGGTGCGTTAGTGCTTTGATCTGAACTGCAGTGGAACAGCTCTCCTCCAGTTCCAGGCTTGTAGCTGTTAGAGGAATTCCAGGCAGGAGTGAACAAGCCTCATCTCAACTAGCGTGTTCAGTGCTTGCTGCCTGGTGCTCTGGAAAACTGGGTTAGTCCCTGTGTGTGCACTCAGGAGCCTGGCTGCTTTATTGGGTTAACTGGATTAGCTGATGGTTTGAACTGGTTGTTCACACTGACACAGTCAAGAGCTCGCGCTTTGCTGGCCCTGTGGTTAGCACTGTCCATTGCCCATCTGTTCCTGGAATCATGGCTCTGACAGTGCTAGAGGACAGCCAGCCCATCAAGGAAAACAGGGTTGCACCAGGATTTTTTGTCGGTTCATGCTGCTTGGTCCAACAGTTGTCTGTGACTGCCACCAGAAGAAACACCAGGGTCATCGTGGAGCATCCTGTGGGGTTGGTGCCATTGTTGTAATTTCTATTCTTCTCCGCTCATCAGCTATGTGCAGAGAGAGGCTGTCTGCCAAATAACATGATTTTTTTTGGTAGTATCTGAAGAAGTAGAACATAATTTCCCCCGCTGGTGTCTGCGAAGGCAGCATTGTCTTGTGCTTCACTAGCAGTTGAGTTGCCTCAGAAAAGTTCTTAAGGAGAAAATCGTGCAAGAGAGGCTCCTCTGCAAGCAGGAGAGTCTGATTTGTGCAGTGAAGCCCATGAGAAGCTACATGAGGATTTCCTTTCTTTTTGTTATTTTCTTGCCCAAATCCATTACAGAGTCGCGGAAGGGATGGCTTGGCTGGGGAGACAAAGCTGGGCTTCCCTCTGTAAAGTGGGGACTTGTCTCTTTGGGAGGGCTTTTATTTTGTGCGTGGCGTTTCCCAGGCTGTGCAGCACACGTCACTCGCTGTTAGTTCTTGAGGAAGAGGTTGGACAATTGAATCTTTGGTAGATTTTTCTTTTCTTTTGGTAGATTTTATCTTTGATGGTGGTTTGAGGCGTCCGTGATGAATGGAAGGGTTTAGAAGGAAGGCTGCTGAGACTCTCAGTGTCTTTTTTGCATCTAGCCCTTTGCTCACCTGAAATTTTCTCTTCCAGCATCCAGGAGGAGAAGAAGTTGTGCTCGAACAAGCTGGTAGAGATGCCACAGAGAGCTTTGAAGATGTCGGGCATTCCACAGATGCCAGGGAAATGCTCAAGCAGTACTACATAGGGGAGGTGCACCCGGTAAGGACCAGCTGGCTGTGACAGCTTCCTTCAGACCCGGGATGGGACTGGGTAAAAGGGTCACTCTCCTTTATGTAACCCCGCAAACACACGTACCAAAATGTGTCTTGCAAAATAAGTAAGTAGTTAAGGGGTTTACGCAGTCTCTGCGTTGTCCAGGATTTCTGTTGAGGAAAGAGGATCTTTGTTGAGGAATCAGAACCAAATGAGTCTTCCCACCATTCTGAACGGATTTCTCACTGCAGTTAAATCAGTGGCACTTAAAGAAGCTAATCTAATCAGTTCCCTGCTTAGCTGGTGGTACCATAACCTCTGCTTGCCTCGTAATTATAGAGTTCAGGAGGGTGAGAGATCAGAGGCACAAACACCAGCTTCCTGCCTGCTACAAAGCCCGTGCGTGCCCTTGGGTGCTGAAGGAATGACTCCTTTGAAAACCGAGTGCAGGCAATTACCCCTGCTGAGGACTGTGTACAGAGCAATTCCTTCATGAAGGCTGCAAGTGTCTCTTGAAGTCAATGCTTATCTTTCTTTTTTCTTGTTTTTTTCCCCTTGATAGCACGATCGTAAAAAGGAAGGTTCTAAGGTAAGCTATTGGTGTTTTATTTTTCTGTGTAATGCTACGGAAATGACGTTATGCTCACAAAATGAACTAAGAGTTGTCACACACTTCTTTTTTTTTTTTTTTCTTTCCACTATTTTTTTCCTGTGGAGCTTGTGGCTTTATGTTTACACAAACTATAGTAGTGAATAAATCTTCCAAGCAAATTATCCCTCTGTTTTCGTTCTGAAGCTCAGCAGTCACCTCAGTGTGAAATTGGAAGTGGTTTTTTCTGCCCTCTCTCCCTGACATCAGCAATGTTATTTCCACACCTTGGGCCACAGACCATTTTTTTGCATTACTCGCAGTGTCCTGACCACTGAACTGTCTGTGTTGTTACATTCGACCCAGGAGACAGGCACAGCCACCGTGGGGCTGGCTGTGAAACAAGAATTCTCTGTTAACGGCCCCAGTAATCACTGGTGTTGCTTCAAGCTCAGGTACTCCTGGATTAGACCAGGGCGCAGTGTTGCAAAACTGCCTTGGAAATGGATGGGGAGAGGGAAAAGGTAATAAATAGAATCTCATCCGAGAGGTAAACATGTGCCTCACAGCTGGCTTCTCTTCTGGCTTGGCTTGAGGGCTTGGCCCGGGAGCAGCTCTGCCTTCAGCGATGCTTTCATGAGGTGGAGCTCAGAGCAGGGCCGCGTGCGGAGCAGCAGGAGTCGAGAAGGAAACTGTCACAGAGAGGGCAGCAGCTGAAGCCCTTGGGAGCGTTCGCTAGCTGTAGTCAGGCTGGGTAAAGCCTACGCTTAGCTGTAACCCAGGACTGCATGAAAATGCATGTATTCACCTTAGAATTTATTGTTTGGTTCAACTCCATTTATAAACAGAATCACATGCCTAAAATATGCATAGAAATAAGGAGTAATCTGAGTAGCTCCCTTGGATACAAATTAATTTTTTTTTTTTTTCCAAGTATTTTTCTCTTCTGTGGAGAAAGTCCGGTGAGTTAGGTACAGCTAAGGTCTTTCTCCAGTGTACCTCGTCTGTTTTAAAAGCAGGCACAAGTATATTTTAGAAACAGCAGCAAGAGAGAGAAGTCAGCAATGAAAAAATAAATCGGGGGAAGCACACAGACAACAAGTCGTACGTGTATACTCTCTGATGCAGCCCAGAGGTAACCCCCACAGATAAGTGTCAAAGTTTATCATTCACTGAATGTATTGTGGCAGAAGAGCAAGCATTAAGGCTCTCCAGAAATGGAGATAACTCTGTTGAGGATGGGCAGGGGAGGTGATTTTTTTGGCTGGTGGGTATTGCTTAACCTGGAGAGCAGCAGCAGCCATCGAGGAAGAGGTTTGTGGAGCTGGTGAAAGCCTAAATGAGAATTTCAGCTGACTGGAAAAAGTATTTTATTTATGAAAGGAAAAGTCTAAAAGTTTGGGAACAGGTTGCGTTTGAGGGAAGAGTTGAAGAGAACATCGTGGTTGTGTGCTTCAGGGGTCAGGCCGTGGACAGGGGTTTGGAGGGGGCCGCAGTGAAAGGACTGTCTGTATCCTGTGCTGGTTCCATCCACAGCATCACAGACTGGTTCCCGAGGCAGCGGGCAAGAGCTGGTTTTGAGAGGGGTGTGAGCTCCGGGGTGAAGCCAAGGGCGGGGTGGGAGGGACTGGATTGATGGCAAGGACGTGGGGGTGAGGATGAGGGCAGACATCCCCAGGAACATCCGCATTGTGACGGGGGTGTTTGGCAGAGGAGGGGAGGGTCATTTTTCCTCTGCATTTGTAATCACATGGTCAGTCTTGTCTTATTAGCATGTGTTTAATGTTTCTTTTTCCCCTGCTCACTCCCTCTTTCCTCCTCCAGGAGCCAAGCAGGACATCTTCAGGCCAAACAAGGTAGAGTATCTCCTTAAAATAAGAGTAAGACATGGAGGGGTTAGGACTGTCCGTTTGTAGAACTGTGTATTAACGCTAGTAGGCAGAAAAAAATCCCCGGGGACATTACTGCACTGTCCTTCCAGCAAGCAGAGAGTCCAAAATGTTTCCAAACCGCAGAGCACTGCGTTAGCTGCCAGGACATGCTCCTCCCTCGCTGGACGTGGCACGAGCCGGTGGTGCGAAGCCCCCTGCTCCACACTGGGCAGAACAGGCACCCGGTGCTCTGCGGCTGGAACTCTCCGGCCCACGTGTTCATGCTCCACAGGCATGGCTGCAGCCCCTTTGCGCTGCAGCGCTTATTGGGACGGTTGCTGCAGGCCGTGGGGTGATGCAGCACAGGGTTGTGTGTATTTTTGGAGGATCTTTACCGTGACCAGACCCATTTAGTTGAAAATCCTTACAGCCAGAACAGGGCCCTAGTCTTTTGCAGCTGATGCAGAGGATTTTTGCTCAGGAGGCTGTTGAAGGTGAGCCTGTGGCCTCTGGTTTCTGAGTGAGGAAGATTTATGGTGGGATGGCTGTAGCAATTTCCAGCCTTGCGTCAACTCAGCTGTTTGCACAGCACAAATTACAGCCTGACTTATTTAAGGAAAAAAAATAAACCAACAACTGAAACCCCAAATTGGTTTCTGTATGTGCCAGGCTGGAAACTTCAGCCATTCAGCTGCTATTTCATAAGCCACCAAGCCACCCTTGTGCATGCAGGGGCCTCTCGCAGGGGCTGGGCAGAACCCTGAGCACGGGGACTGTGGGAGCTGCCCGGCCCCGGGAGCCAGACTCGTCTCCTTGGTCTGTTAGCTGGTGGCAGACAGGTCCGAGAGCTCCCTAGATGAAAACAGAGATGTAACAAGTGATGAGCATCTTGAATTAATTATTAACTTGATACTTTCTACTGTTGTATGGTGTCTGTATTTTTTGATTTGTTGTGTGTTTTTATTTTTCTTTTCTCCCTGTAGTTTCTGGTCCACCTGGCTAATCCCCATCTTCGGAGCGCTGGTCCTAGGTTTGATGTATCGCTATTACATGGTGGATGGGAGATCCTCCTGAACTGACCTTGCTGGGACCTCAGAAAGCCTGAAAGAGAGGGTGTGAGAGCGAGTGCATGCACACAACACGTGGAGTTCTGCTTCCCTTAACCTCTTAGGCCTCGCTTTTAGATTTGAGTCTGTCGAGTGATGTTGATATCCATGGGACCAAGCTAATACCAGACTCTCAGTCCTAACCCTGGGACCCACGGACCTGTTGTACTTTCCTCATGCGGTGGCAGGGCAAGTGCAACTTCCCGGTCTTCTGTTTGTGTGTGGTCTCCCTCCCACGTGCGTGTGCTCGTGCGCTCGCTCTCCCGCTCTCTCTCGCTCTCTGAAGTAAACCACAGATGACCTTTTATTTTCAATGCCTTTTCGTTAAGCCAGACAACGTGAAACAGCTGCTAGGGAGCCTGGGGGTTTGCTCAGTCCTTCACACAGCGTTGTCAGAAATAAACTGCAAGTTGTCTACAGTCCTTTCCAGAAAAGATGTCCGGAGATTCAGATCCGCAGTAACTTTCTCAGTGCATGCAGGCAACACTAATCGGAGCAGCAGGAAATTGTTAGCTTTGCTACCTCTTTCTGTAGGTGTCTGTTTTTAACGGTTAAACAAATATAAGTATTTTAAAAGCAGTTCTGTTCATTTTGTAATATTTGTACTTGGCCCTTTAAACTTGTGTATTCTGTGAAACAATTTATACCTTGAATTCTGGCTTGTTCGGGTGCTTTTGTGCTGCGTGCAGCAGTGCCAGAAATGGGAACTGACGTGTGGCTTCTCGAAATGCAGATTTTTCTTTCTCCCTGAGGTCTTGATCTGACACATGTATTGGAAACAAAACTCATTCTTACTTACTGTGAATGTGCACCAGATGGAGAGAAAGAACAAATAAATCCAGTCCCTTCCCCTGAATGAAAAGGGAAAAGAAATCCATTTGGGATTTGTGGATGGTGTTATTTTTGTCCTGGAACAGAGAAGGAGATTTCTCTCCTGTTTTTGTGCATCATGTAGTCGCCCTCCAGCAGTGCAGAGACAGCGTAAGGTATGCTCGTGCACTGAGCCATGAACCTTTCCGGCTCTGCCAGCACATTGGTCTGGGGCTTCATGAGCTGCTAAAAAAAGGGAACTTGTGCCCTGGTGTCCGCTGTCCTTCAGCAGCACTGTTTCACCTCACCGTGGAGGTCTGTCTTCCTACAGGACCTTTTTCACTGCCATGGATGGTTGTGTCTCTGCCGGTGCGTTACCTGGCTGGGGAAACCCAGAGCTCGCTGGTGCTGCCGTGGCTCTTGGATACCCTGTCGCCAGCTGCGGCTGTCCCTCGGTCTCTCTGGGCTGGTTTGGTGCTCTGGTTTCTCTTCATTCTGTCCTAACAAGAGTCTAGCAGAAGAGTCTGAGACAGGGAACATCCAGTGGGAAAGGCCTGGGAAAGTCCACTTAGCTCCATCTTAAAGGATAAAGGTGCCAGGCGACCTCGTCGTGCGTTAACATCCGTCTTGGAGTCAGCAAGGGGTCAGTCAATGTCAGTTTATGGAAAATAGATCTTCTCAGTCTGACGTGACATTTTTATATTCCAGATCAGTTGAAAATAGACTGATGTGCTGCTTGGGCTTCTGCAAGGTGTTGGTACTGCCTGATTTAACAAAATAGGAAAATCCACAAGGACAAATGGAAAATGGAAAGATGAGCTCCCCTGCCCAGGGCTTCCTCCGCAAGGTGGTGGGGGCCAGCCCCCCTCTTCTCATTCCTTTCTTCTTTTCTTCGGGCTCACTGCATGATGGGTCCCACAGGTGTGAAACTGCTCAGTCAACAAAGGAGGCATTAACAAAAACCGTTTACCTGTTTTATTTGAGGATTAAAAAGGACAATTCCAAGTCTTTGTCCTTATGCTGAACTTCTGGCCCAGACGATGTTTCTTCCCAGGTCCCCGCACAATGTAGGCACTGTCTCGGCTTTTACCCTGCGAGAAAACTCCCTCGGTGAAATTCAAGCAGGGGCTGTGGGCGCTTTGCTTCCTTCAGGTGCTTCGGAGAAAGACTGAGTGAAGAGCTGTAAACACGAGCACACAGGCAGCTCCCACGGTTAACGTAATGCATCACTGCTGCCTGGGGAACGCCGGCAGAACCGTGCTGGTCTCTTCTGCCTCTCCACCAACCCAAATTCCTTCACAAGGCAGAATGTTGCTGTTTATTGGGTTGCTGGTTTGCGGAGGATGGGTAGGAGAAGGGAAGGAATAGCGAGGGAGGGGGACACTGCGCTCTCTGTGTTGCCGCGGTCGGCCCCGGGAGCCCTGGTGCTGCCGCGGGGCTGGGGCTGGGGTGGTTGGGTGATGTCTGTTCTGGGGAGGGGTCCCCAGGAAACACCCTTCCTCGTACCCGGAGACTGTCTGCCCAGCGAGACGCACTTCTGATCCTTAACATTGCACCTCACCCTGCTGCCAGCCCCGCAGCCGGGGACCCCCTTGTCCTGTCCCCGTCCCCAGCACCGGGATACAGCCGTGCTGCTGTCTCATGCCAGCAGCAATCCCCACGGCTCCCAGTGCCCCACAGCTCCAGCATGAGGAGGAAGCAAACGCTGGTGTCACACGCTCGGGGCTGTCTCTTCTCCAGGGACACTGCAAACAGAAATCACTATAAAACAAGTTTCCTGCCAACCTCGGCAGCTCTAATGAGTCAGGAAGCTGTAACCTGGGAGCAGGGGAGCTGTTGACAGAGCCTAATTATTTTCTGACAGTCTTTCTAACACAGTTAGAAAATAAAACACCCACATCGGCTTAGAAATGGCAAGTGGGGTTAGTGGTATCACGCACGCACCTGCTCGTTCATCCCCACGATCCTGGCTGAGGCTCCTGCCCCCTCACACCTGCTGTGATCTGACTTATGCAGGGCGAGGAACTTCATTGTAAAGAGAAAATACCTTAATTACACCGAACACATAACTTCTAATGGGAAGTCTCCTGCTTCAGTGTCTGGCCGTGAACTGGTGGGGATTGGTGTGTATTTTAGTTACATTTGTTCCATACATTACAACTGCCCTTTCGGGCCGTAAAGGTTTTGCCCATCAGCCACACTGACACGTGAAAAGGACCCATGGAGCTCGTTTAACAAATCCCCAGCAACCCTGCCTGGATCTGGCACTGAAACTGGGGGTTTATCTGGAGTGAAAGGTGCAAAATCCTGGTGTGAATCCCTCCTCCGCTGTCCCCTGATTTTCCTGGCCAGGGAAGACAAGCCCAGTGTGATGCGTGCCCTGGGGCTGCTGAGAATGCCCAGGAGAAGGATTTTATTAAACATTGTAGTTGCTCTTGTACCTTAAACCTCACCCAGATCTTGGACAAGTCGAGGAAGGCTGGAGGCTGAGGTCCTGGCTGAGATCCTTTGGTAACGGTAAAGCTCTCCCTGCCTTGTCCCATCAGGTTCATCCTGTTCTGGGATCATCTCTGCCGTGGGCAGTGGCAGCAGCTTCCCTTTCCCAGACCTGTCCCCCCCAGCCACTGCCTGGTGCTGGGCTACTCCAGATGCCCCTGAGAATTCCCCTGCGCTCCAAAGGGCACATCCATCAGAAGGAAAAACATCAGGAAAAACAATCCTGGAAGGGTGTCCTCCCCGCTGCCATCCACCGGCAGTCCGAGACACGGCACGCCTGGCTTCGTGCTGTCCCCCAGCCAGTGCCACCGGTGCCGTACGTGCTGTGGGGTCCGGATGCTGCTGGCAGCAGCCGTGAGGCATCTCCCTGGGGCAGGAGCAGCTGGAATTTTGTTTGCCACATATTCCCATCCTACAGCAACCAGAATAACCGTTTGTTTGAAGGTTCGTCGAAGGCGCGGGAGCAGCGTCGCTCTGTGGGCTGGCCAGGGGCTGCCCAGCAGCTCTGCTGAACGCCACAGCTTGTACTGCCTGCACGTAAATCTGCGTCCTGGGTTGCTGTGTCAGTGCTGGAGGTGTGCAAGGTCCTGAGCATCCTCCTGTGCTCTGGCTTGGGAGGTCCTTTCATTCACCTTTCAGCAGATCTTGTATCTCAAGCTGGATTTCAAAGCTGCCCAACAAGGAGGGACAGTCCCACCTTCCCCAGCAGCAGCTCTGCTACAGGCTTTGCACGTCCTGGGGTCCACAAGAGGAGTTTACGGATCCATCTGGACTTCAGTAAACCTCATCCCCATGTCCTGCAGACCCGTCTCAGCGTGGTTCTTCCCCCCAACCCCCTGCTCAGCACTGCTCCGCGCCGCACCTTGGACTCATCGTATTCAGTCGTTAAAAAGTCTAATTGCCCAGGACTGCCCCCTCCTCCCAAAGAGCAGATTATCTGTTCTTTCTGCACATTTAGCCTTCGCCCATCGCCTCCGCCTCTCTGGCAATAGCGCATGGCTCTCGCAGTGCCTGGTCCCACTGGGCCACGCCGGCCTTGGGAAGCCCAGGAGAACCCCTCGGGGGCTGCAGGACCACCAGCAGCAATGATCCCAGCTTGCCTTGGTCAGGCAGAGGCACCGAGCTTGGGTCTTGACTGTAAGGAGAATGTTCTCGTGCCACCTGATTGCACTGGCAATTAAAACAGTCACTGGCCACGGGGCAACCTGTCCCTGCTGCACGTGAGCCCTTCGCAGTCACGTGGCCGCTGCTGTGCCGGTGGTGCCAGGGGTTTTAGTGCTGGCCAGCGATGAATTCCTTTGCCCCCCAAAGGCAGGGGAGCTGCCAGCTCCATCCCCGATCGCTCTGTCTCTCATCGCTCCCTTTCAGGAGCAAGACCTGTTTTTCCTCTCCACCACCGCCCATCTGTTACAGCACCTTTTCCAAAAGCCTTTGTTTCCCTCCGTGCTCAGACAGGAGGTGATTACAGCACAGTCTTCCATTTTTTTCCCTGGATGCTTCCCAAATAGTCTGATCTGTAATGCCAGTGTAGGAGTAGCTCTCTCTTCTCAAGGGAAAGGCACTCCTCCCGTGCTGGGCAGGGTGGGGAAGATTCGCCCGCCCTCCCCAGGCTGCAGGGATGCGACGGCCAAAGGGGGGATCTTCCCCTTCAGCTCTCCTGCATACGACTACTCCACAGCTTTTTTTCCCCCTCTCTAAACTTCCCACCATAAAAATAATTGTCCAGTAAATTGATCAGCTAACCCTTTTCATTCCGCAGTCATACAATCTGAGCCTGTCCCGTCTGCCCAGCGCAGCGTACGTTAACCCCTCCTGCTCTCTCCCGCGGGCTCCGCCAGCTCTGCGAGGCCCTCGTGCAGCTCAGCTCGGCAATGCCTTCAGACTCGCGCTTTGGAATTTGTTCTGTCTTGGATTGATAGCTGGTATACCCTGCTTGGTGGGTAACACATCGAAACAAAGCCCCGGTGCTCAAAGCACCCAAGCAACAGTGCCACGGGCGCAGGAGTGCGGGTGGATTTCTGGTGAAGACACGGGGCTGGAGGCTGCCCCGCAGTGACCGGGCAGTGGGCGGGCAGCAGGCGGTGGATGGTGTTCAGGCATCTCCAGAAACACTGCCCCGCTGGTGGGACACGACGACTTTTTGGAAGATGCTGAAGTGTTTTCACAGAGCGTTTTGCTGGGATCCAAGAGCGGACTGGCACAGAGGCCAGCTGCAGGAGGGACGGCAGCCAACCTTTTGGTGACACTGTGCCCACGGGGAAACCGGACCCTGTGCCGAGCCGGAGGAATCCATCAGCTGTTCGCAGCTCCTTCCTCCTCCATTTTTCACGGCTTAAGCATTCGCCTGGCACCTCCATTCACTCACGCGGCAAGCCCTCTCTGTTTCCAATCCCATCTCCCTTTCCAAAGCATTTTTATCACCTTGGAAAAGTAATTTTACATCTACGTGGGTGACCTTTCCTCACCTCCTCCCCCCTTACACCTTCCTGGTCAGGAAAGGGGTCCCAAACTCCCTCATCTCCACAGCTCCTCAGGAGTTATGTTTTCCACATCTGTGTGACTGCTTTTCTTAAGGCTCACTGCATCTTCGTTTCACCTAATTAAAACGCACTGCTGACAC
>NW_010114493.1:0-14066 GCF_000699245.1 Pterocles gutturalis
CGCGCCAGAGGGGAGGGCCCGGCCCCGCCCCGGCCCGGGGAACGGACCCCTCCCGACTGCCAAGCGCCTCTCCCCCAACAGCCACCGCGACCAGCGCGTTCCGGCCTCCCAGCAGCGCCTGGCCTCCATTTCTCGCTGCACATTCGCACACACCGCTCCCCCCTCGGGTGTCGCCTCCAGTCCTGCGCGACAACCACCGCGTGTGCGTTACACGTGTCACAAGGAGCTCTGCTGCAGACACTGCTAGACTGACGGATCTAATAACTGCTTTCAAAAGCTCTACATTCCATCCAAAACTCTCCCAATACTGGAGTTTCACTTCCTGCTCCGGCTCTTTCAAGGACACGGCTCCACCAGCATTCTCCACTGCGGACCTATAAAGCACCCATTCCACAGCAGTCCTCTCCACTGGCATACAGATCACCCAGTTAAGCAAAAGCACAATCATCTCAAGGAAAATGACAGATTTGGAACAATGTGACATATTTGAATATCCACATAGACTATTTAAAAAAATAGAACAGTTTAAGGATAAAGGAGTTGGAAACCAAGTCAATACGCTCGTAGGAGGCACACGCTGGGCTCAGAAAAGCTTAGGCACTACGGAATATGGATGTGATGATGACAAGATCATGGAAGTACAAGTTTCAGTGAAAGCAACAGTAGAACACACTGCAATAAATTGTTCTGGTGGCATAAAAAGTTACACTACAGTATCTGGGTAAAGACAATTATCTTTAAAAATGCTTTCCTACTCTTTGAAATTCAAGTCCTGTTCAAGGAAGACTGGAAGCTTGTCTCAGCCCTATAACGTGTGCAAATAATGCCCCATTACTCTTAACAAAACCCCCTAATTTGATACAAGGTATGCTTCAGCTTCGCCCCCAAACGTGCACTATACAACATCCCCACCAGTTCAGAGTCAAGAATGTTTCCAAGCAAAACAGAAAAGGTGAAGAGAACTGGCACAGAAATGGCTTTCGAAAAACTAAGAGCATGTTTGAGAGTGTCTGAAACATGCCCTACACTTTCTCACCTGCAGCAAAGCAGCTGTCCCCAAGACAAAACCACGAGCCCTTCGACAGGTTAGCTCATCCTGTGTGCTCTTCACTACACTCTTTGCTTGTTTGATGTAAGATATAATGCCTGGAGAGAGAAAGCCTTTGAAACCCCAGATGGGCAAAACAAATTACAGTGAGAATGGGAAGACGCAATCAAGTACACTGTTTAAAAAGCTCAGCTGAGGTGCAGACGTAAGAAAAGCAGTTTAAAGAGAAGTTCAAAAAGATATGTACCCTCACATGCCATGGAATTAACAACGGTATATAGGAATAGATCTGATAGCCTTTCAGCTTCTCATCTTTCAAAGGTGTTAGCTTCAGACACCATCCTAAAAATCACATCTCCTGCGTTTCACTGAAATACAGGGCACCTCTGACAAATTCAAGCTAACATCATCCACTTCTCCAAAATCTTCACTCATATCAAATAGATTAGCCTTGGGTTTAACATTTTAATCTGCTTTTCGGAGGATAACTGAATATTTGTTTTGGAAAAAACCCCATAAAAGTTCTGTATAGACACCTTAACAGCTGGAAGGGGGAAAAAAAAATTCACTATATAACGCTGAAGAGTGATGCAAAGACAGGAAAAAGTGCCTTATCATAAATGTCTCTATGTGATGCAGTAAAGTATTTTTTCAATCACATTTCAGAACTAATTGAATTCAGAGACTGCCATTCAAAATGTTTTCTTAATGCATTAAAGCCACCAAAGGAATACAAAATCTTTCAACTTTTTCAATTGTACAATCATATTTGAAAATTAGACTTTTTAAAAAACAATACCCTGTCACTGAGCGCTGGAGATGAGAATATTTCATGACAGTGTTCGAAGCTGTGAAAAAGACTGATGGGTTACTTTTTTCAAGCCGAAGAATGTTAAAACCCGAAAGCTATACGAACTGTTGAAAATACTCATTAAACAGGTGTAAATAAGAACTTAAAGTAAGATACAGAAAGATTAGCCAATATAATCAATATTTGTACAATTTAATATTATAAACAATAAATATTTTGTAAAATACTATAAACAATAGATTTACAAGATTGAAGAGTCACTAATATTTCTTTGGTGACAGAAGGAAGATTTCATGAATGCAACAGAAAAAAGAAGTGTGTGTATATTTAGAAACAAGAATGGGGTGGGTGGGTGTGTACACATACAAGTACACACGAAGTACATAATATCATGCCCAAGAAACCACCAGTGTTACTGATACAGAAGTCCCAAGTGAGTATTATCTTGAGAATTAAGGTAATTAAAAAGCACACTTTGTTCCGATTAAAAAAGGGCACTAGTGTATTTTAAGTAGGGAACTTTCTTGCAATTTTTAAAGTTAATTATATACTAAAATTTTCTAGGATACCATATTTTGTACCATAGCTGCTCAGTTACGGCAAGTCTAAGGACAACATCTATAGAACTACAGAAAAGCCAGCTTTTCAACTACATGTACGTATATTGCTGAAAATATTTTTTCAAGGAATCTACCTTTCCTCTGTCCCCTCTTGCACTCGTAATCGTCAGTGTACAGCAAAAGAGAAGGGAAAAAGGTTTTAGCACGCTCTAGTGAAAATATTATATATTGCCCTCACCACCACCAAAACCACACTGCAGCAAACACATTTAACATGAAGTGTATTACGCGCAAGTCTCTCAGAAAACAGCTTGGGAATATTTTTTAAAATTTAAATACACATTTAATGTGAAGTGTATTACACGCAAGTCTCTCAGAAAAGAGCTTGGGAATATTTTTTAAAATTTAAATAGAAATCAAAAATATAAATTTTTTCTAAAGACATTTTAGGGCCCCAGGTTTCTCAATTTTGAAGTCTATCAATTTATCTCTCACAACTCTTGGGAGATGTTAGATCACAAAGGCCTGGCATGGTTAATATCAAACGTGTGAAGTGTATTACACGCAAGTCTCTCAGAAAAGAGCTTGGGAATATTTTTTAAAATTTAAATAGAAATCAAAAATATAAATTTTTTCTAAAGACATTTTAGGGCCCCAGGTTTCTCAATTTTGAAGTCTATCAATTTATCTCTCACAACTCTTGGGAGATGTTAGATCACAAAGGCCTGGCATGGTTAATATCAAACGCATGCCTGCTCCTGCAAATCTGACAACATGGGACACAGAAATGTACATCCCTGCTTATACACAGCCTCTCTACCTACTAGCCTTCTTCGAAACTTTTAGAGGACAGTTCATTACATAAATTATTAATCAACTACATAACACAATTTAGTTTCTATACATTCTGGTTTTGATTCATGCATTATGAATTTTTTCAACCCTTCCAGACATTGCTTTCTTTAGTGCCCGTAACTATATGTTATTTAGTTATTTCAAACACCTCAGGGGCTTCTCTTTTCCTCCATAATAACCAAAACCCAGAGCAATCCAATGTAGTAGAGTATTACAAAAGAAGACAAAAATAATCTTACAAAATTGAGGCAAGTCTCATGATGATTTCCTTTTCCAAAAATGTCATCTGCCCAGCTCATTTCCTTTTCATATAAAATTACAACAATTCCCACTACCTTATAGTGACCTAGCCAGCCTGAAATTGCGGGTAGTTCTTTTCTTGCACCTCAAGACACCCTACCAACCCCTCTTTCCAACCATCAGGAAAGGAAATCCTGATGGATTTATATAATCATGGAACCAGTCATCCTCTTCGTGGCTACCTCTGCAGTGAACCACCAGACCTTAACGCTGGGTTTTTCTGATGCTATCATATATGTTCTCTTGTACACAACATGATCACCAATTGAGTCACTGCCAGCGGACAATCCAGATCTCCACATTCAAAGCATGCTATGTGGCAGATGCAGGTACTAACACAAACAGTATTGTTACACCCATCAAATTATAGTGACCTGTTTCTAATACAACATGAAAACTTGAGCAGTGGTTAGCGCTGTTTGACTTCTGCTTCATCGCTATCATTAACTATTTCTCCTGCCTATCTATGCCAAAATATTAAACATCTACCCAGGTCATGGCTTTTTTTAGCTATCAAAGATTTTCTTTCCAACAACTTTATAATATAAAATTAAGTAGGAACAGTTCCCTATAGAAGATATACAACAACCACATGAAAATCATATTAGCAAGCAACTACTACCATGACTATAGCATTAATTTTCAAATGCAACAAAGAACTTCAACAAATTAAAAAAGTACATAACCCATAATCTAACCAACCACAGTTTTTCATATTCTAGAGAATCAAGATATAAGTTAGCACGGAATATCGGAGACTATACTGCTATGATACTCAGTCTTGCAAAGAAAGACAAGCTGAGGAACAAAAGTCCAAAGAAAAAAAGAACTGAAAAAACCCCCAAATTTTACTCTAGAATGAAAACTAGAAATGTCTGATCAACAGCAGAAGCCCGAGTTTGGACCACTCACTCTGTACTATATAATTAGAGAACATCTCAGTTTTCACGTGTCTTATAATTATATGTAGCATTAAGTAAGGAAACAGGTTTCTTTGTAAATTCAGACCAACAACAAATTATAAAGCAAAATAAGATGTTTATATCCCCCATCTTTTGAGCTTGGAAGAAGAAGAAGCAGGACAGAAAGCAAAAGCTAAGGGAACTATACAGGAAATTCCTGAAAATTCAAGCTATACTAGAACAAATTTATCAAATGCCACTGCTAGAAAGAGAAAATGCAGCAATACATTAAATAAACTCATATAAGCAACAATAGCAAAAATCACTGATATTTGTAATCTATTGTAATAAAAGAAAATTAAGGCGCAAACTGGCTAATGAAACAATCTTTTTGAAGATATATAGTTAAACAAAAATACGAAGAAAAATAACAATTTTTTAAATACAAATCAAAACCAAACACTTTTGTTAAAAAGATCATGAATGGACCACAGACTTCACCATATTTTTCCTTTTGAAAACAAGCAAATAACTTATCTTGCTAACACTGCCAAATCCCACAGAGGCGTGAAGATGGTGACACAGAAATACTTCACAAAGCTGTACACTGCACACTCTTGCACTGTACCTGAAGTGGTGCTCTGTGACAAAAGCCTCCTCTTTTCTCCGTTCTCTAGCTCTGGACCCTCAGTGCCAGTATCAGTAGTCAGTCAATGGCTAGAAGCCTTCCTTGACACAGGACACCTGAACCTCTAGCATGTCCGCACACGGAACCTACAGCATGACAAAATATGGTATGAGCTCAAAACAGCAGCTGTCCCACACTAGCCTTCTCAGATACCAAACTGAACATGCGTTTCTACAGCCTGCCATAGTTTGAGCACAGTGAAGCTAACTGAGATAATGCAGAACTACAGGTTCCAAAATAAAAATGACAGAAACCACAGAATCTAGCAAAATAAAGAAAAACTTCATACAAAAATTCAGACAGCTCTATGCAAACAATAAATAACAGGAAAAACAGTTTCTATTTTATTTTTAGTAATAACTAGCTTCCTTTCACTGTGCACAGAGCACACTGAACTGAGCTGCATCAGGATCATTTTCCAACAATAATTCAGCCCAGTAATTTCTATAAACACAGGTAGACAGTTACTTCTTCAAAAGTTCCAGATATAGCATATTGCAATAAAAAGTAATGCAGGCATAGAGGAGGATCAGCTACACAGTGAATTAGTAACAGCACCAGAAAGAAAAGCAAGTTATTTTTCATGCTGTAACTTATACTACCATTCAGAAGTATCTAAAGCAGAAAGCACTTAATTCTGTTCTACAGTATATCATAGATGGGCTCTGTATACAACTGCACTCTATTAGTAAAAAACCACCAACACCAAAAAAGGGAAAAAAAAACCCCACCCCTCTGTAAGTGTTAACAGCGAATCCTACCGAGTGTTACAATTTGGGGGCTGTGTTTCTTTCCTCAGTCTGATTTTGCACAAACTACACTCTCCACTGCATACTGTAATTGCCACACAATATTGCATCACCATTCCTGTGCCTGTGGCAGAGACAGGGAAGAGGGTGTGGCAAAGAACTGCCTACCTTAATTCAGTAAGACTAAACTAAAAGTACCTGTACTTTGATGCGTCTTCAAATACAAAGTCTTTCTGTGCTAACTACTCCATTCAAATTCAAGACCTATTTTATGCTCAATATGTTTCCTGCACAACTAAGGAGTACTAGGGAGCAGCCCATCAAAATAACCAGACCTGATCAAGGATGACCTGGCCTATAAAAGAGACTGATCATGACACAGAAAGCTGCTCTGTAGGAGTCAGGGCAGGATTATGCACATTGACTAATTTTATAAAGATTTCTCTATCACGTGCATTGCTTAGGTTCATACACCTTTCCATTTTAAATAATAATTGAGTCTTGTGATCATTAATTTGTTCTGTATTCCTGTATGCAGTCCTGATGATGTTGGAGCCCTGTAAAGAATGACAATCTGACCTATGGAAGTTGAACACACAGGGGAAGGCTTGGAGAACTGAGATACTCATTCCAGAGTACAGATCTTGGTGCCTCAAGGTATGCCAAACACAAAATACACATAAGCACATCCAGCATCACAGAGCAGAGTCACACTGGAAGCCTAACTTTGAACTCATCAGAATTTATTTAGTTTTCAGAACTTCTAGGAATAACCTACACAGAGTCTCTAGTCATTTTGAGGGAGAGTTTTTACAAGTTGCTTTTTTTTTTTTTAATTCAGATATTTAATCTTCAGAAACAAGAACATTTAGATTATTTTACCATGCACACACAACACAGAGAATAAAATGCACAACATTCTAAACGTAAAGGATCAAGTCTACATTTTTAAAATGGACATTTCTACATTTTGGAAGTAAGATTTCCCTACTATGGATACCTAACTCAAAAGGAAAGCTGTGGAAATCTGAGACGGGACACAGGCTTTTGTGTTTTGCTGTTATACTAAGGATAGAAAACAAGGGGCATTGAAATTATTTACATTGTAACAAACATAAGGCCTTAGTAAAAGAAGTGAAAAAAAAAACACAGTGGCATTTTCACATTTCTGATGGTTCCAAACTTTTCAGTACTTCATTTCTTTAAACTCCCATCTTCAACTTGCCTTGTGTTTCTAGCATCCATTCCCTGAAGTACATGGGCCTCCAATAAAACCAATACAGTTTATTTAAGTGAGTTATGTTTTCCCAGCTCATCAGTTCTGAATCAACTGTTTCTGTAGTACTGCTGCACAAGGATCCACCTGCTACCATTAAAAACTTTTTAAAAATCATTATTACAATGTTACTCAAATTCTCGAACTTGGCTACTGACAAGCCTACCAGGGTCATGCTCCTGCAAAAAGCTACATCTCTACTCCTTTTCGTGAAAACATCAGAGTGTGGCTATATGTCACAAATAAGAGCACTCTTCCTGCAAGTATTATCAACTTGAGGCATCAAGAACAGAAATGGGTTGAACTGCTGACTCCACAGACCACCATGTTACATGAAAAGATTGAGCATTCCTTGAAACTTATAAAAAAAGAAAAAAAAGAAAAAAAAAAAAAGGATTAGTGGCACTAGAGCACTAGTCTGTGGCATGGGAGACCTGGGTGAGACCTGGGTTTAGTTCCTGCTCTGTCACAAGTTTCTGAGTCACCACAGGCAAGTACCTCCCTGCCTTTTACAGGTTTTAAAATAGAATAAGTAGCTGTAAGTCTCAGACATTAATACAAAAGGCAATGAGTTAACTTGATAAGGATACTAAATTAACTCTATAGACCCTATTCAAATTTACTTCAGGTTAGTAATAATTAAATATCATCATACACTAAAGGACACTTAAATTATTTAACATCTCTGTTTTTACAGTCAGCAATAGCCAAACTTCAATCACTGTTTACGTTCCAACTCCTGATCACATATCGATAACTGCTTTCTGTTGATTCCAATACTTCATACATCAAAGAGACAAATTAGGGAGACATTGGCAACACTCTTCTCACTAATTCTATTGTATCTAATCTGAAGGCCTCCTTCTGAGACATCAACTACCCAGCTTTTGAAGCAAGTAATTCAAATTCAGCAGAAGAAGAGCTCTCAGGCAAGAGAATTATATGTTCTTTTATTGTCATTACATTCTGATCAGGTATATTTCGACCCTAAATAAAAGGTACTCACTATTTCACTTATTTGCATTGCTTGGGAAATGTTTCATGGCATACAAAATTAAAATTCAACCATAATCACTCTGAAGCCAGGCCTAAGTTTGCATCAGAAAATAAAACACAAGATATTACAAATGGTTAGGAAATGAGAGGAGCAGATGTATCTTTCTGCTACTTCATGCTCTCTTTTGTCATCACTTTCTAAATCCAACACCTGTCACTATGTCCTCCACAAAATATTGTCCTCTCTTCTGTTACATACCTAAATTGAAAACCCAGGTCTATATTGCACTGCTGAATCTTGAACATCAAATCCTAACAAGGACTCACTATCTATCACGTAACTCTAAACATAGTTACTTTTTAGCTTTTTTACTTCTACAGGAGTGTTACAAAAATATATTAGGTTGGAAGACCAAGCATTCAAAAATTAGGAAGTAAAAGATTTAAAGTTTCACAGGCAACCATAAGTCTACTTCCTTATATGCATACTAAGGAACAGCCTTCACGAAATAATCTTTTTTCCCCATACTGAACTCCTCTAATAGATGAACACCTGTACATCCATGGAAAAATTATGATTGTACAAGGAACAACTTGTCCTTCAACAGAACACCTGATTTTAAAATAAAGCTGTTTAGGGCAGCAGCTGGTTTTAATATGCATAAAAGTGCTCTTAAAATTACTGTGTTACAGGTGCTGTTTCAGAAGCATGTCCATCTCAACTTCTGTTATGGAATGCATACTTTTTACTTGTAAAAATTCCTTTCTTACAATTATACTCGACCTAGCACAAAGCCAGACTAAAATTTTATAGTACACCATCAACATCTGCCAGCCAAATTACTCCCTAGTCACACCTGTGCAACCAGTCTTCAAATTACATCCTTAACATACTTGCGTAATCACAGATATCAGCCATATAGAGACAAACCCTACACAAATTAACTCTTGACTGCATTGACACCTTCATGCACCAAAAAGGGAAAAATTCCTGTGAACGAAAGTAATTTTGTGGCTCTAATATTTCTTTTTTTTTTATATATATATATATGCATATATATTTCAAAATAAAAAGTCATTCAGAAATCAAAAGATTAGTTGAGCAGAGCATTTTCACAGCTTTTACAAGACCACTGCACATACACATAAGGAGGAGGAAAGGAACAAGACTTAAGGCTCATATATACGCAAAAGTGAACAAGTTTACATGAAATTAAAAGCTTTAGTTAAACATAAGAAATTTATCTTGTACACCTTGAAGTGTGGTTATATATGTGTCAGCACACAAATGCATATCGAAGCATGTTTCAACCATGATTTCCAAAACAACATTACGTAATTTAAGAAGATTAAAATATCTGATCATTAGGACTGTAGCAAATTCTGACTCCTATGTCTGGTAAAAAAAAACGGACAGGGGGCAGTGACCTTTCCAAAAAAAACCCAAAAAAACCATGGAGTCCATTTTCACAGATCTGAGGACAGGATTAGGATATTGGTTTTAAGCTGATACACGTTATCTTTCAAAGAGAAAGTAGGAGCATTACACGTTTTAAAAGTTCTTAAATATTTTAACAGCACTTTTAAGACCTCCTCGGTTACAGTATTTCTTAAGAGCTTTTGGATACCATTATAAGCAACTGAAGAAAATGGTTCATCTATAGCACAAAGAACAATCCACCAGATACAGGCGCCGCGACTCCAGGCACGCACACACAAGATGTCAGAGTGCAATTCCACCATTTCTACAACAAACAAAAGCACGCTGCCATCAAAATGAATGGTTGTGCTGCCTGCCTTATACCCATTAGCTTCCTTTAAGGTAACGTATTCAGCAGAAAAAAAACGTGAGTGCTTACACTGGCATACTAGGGAGAAACCAAAACCAAGTTGGCAAAGGAGAACAAGACCATTCTTTCTCAGATGTAAGTCTGCACTTTCACTGAGCCTGAGTGCACCCACGACAACAGAGGATGACATCTCTTGCAGCAGCACTGGCTCTTACCTTACCATGCAGCAAGCTACTCTGCGAAGAGAAACAGATCACTTACCCACTCCTCACAGGTGATTAGTCTTCAGCTACATTTGGGCCTAAAAGTAGCCTATTTCACACTCACATTGGTGACAGCACCACTGCAAGTTATCACTGGCAGCCTGAACAGGAGAAACTGTCTTTCGCTACCGCAGAACTGTACCCTGGATGTGCTACAGCTTGTGCAGTGTTATATCTACTATTTCTTCTTTCCTAACACTGATGTGTTAACAGCAACTAACCACATATTTTAGAAATAATGCTAACCAGCTTTTAGAAAAATCATACGAAAAACTAGCTTTTAAGACATACTTCAGACTAGTACCTACATCACATTTCAGCTTAAAGCAACGTGTACTAAGATTTACAAAACAGAACTTAGAAACCTCATATTTCCATTGTCAACCCCTTGCAAAATACAGAAGACAGAACCTTCCCTCATGAAAGGTCTATAACACAGAGTAAACAGAAAACAACGAAGATAAGCCTTTTAATACACCTACATTTCAAAGCTAGACACTAGCTCTAGCAATTTTTACATAAAGGAATTTATCTTCAAGCTTTGCCTCCTCTAATTCAACACTAAATTGTTGTAAAATACTCCTACTACAGTTAAAACCTTTTCAACCTTTTCACAATCTGTACATCAACAAAATCTAGCATACAATTTTCCTTCATATACAGTTTTCCTTTGACATATGTCATCTGAACACATATTTTAAATCAGCTCTTTAAAAAAGTGTGGCATTTTAAATGCTCCTTCCTGACAGCATTAAAAAAAAAAAAAAAAAAGCCACTGTGGTCTTTCACCAAAGACTAATTTTTCCTCTGTTCAGTACTATACACAAGAACTGTAGGAAAGAACCTTAAAATATAACTTAAAGATTTCATGCCACACAAAACAAAGTTCAAAGAACTGCTGTTTCACTTTAAAGAAGCTGATAGCTAATTCTTTAAGCAGCAGAAGTTATCACTACACTCTCCTTGTTTTTCTTCACATCTCAGCAAGGTCATCAATTGTTACAAGAAAAGATATAAACCTGTTTCTAGATAAGGCAAACAAAAAAAGAAATGGCCAACAACTGTAGATGAATTTGCTGTTCTTTTTACATCAATTTCCCTATAGGAATACAACCACAGTAATTTTTAAAAATGCATTACCAGATGCAAAAGGACAAATACAGTCTTCACCATTAAAATAATATTTTACTTCCCCTCTGAAAACACAGCCAACCTCAGCTTCCCTATTCAGTTTCTACAAAGAGAAACAAGTAAAAATCAGAAGTGCACCATTTGGTTAACTGCAATTATCTAGCACTTTATCTGATTAAAGTACTGTGGAATTAGTAATCAAATCTCTCAACAGGCATAAATTTAAAATAGTTGTCCTAGGCATTACAGAAACACAGTATGTAGTCTGGATTAGAACTAGAAAACATAAGACAAACCTAACACTAATGCCCCATTCTTTACCTAGTATAGTTAACAGCTAAACACACTATAGCACGGTACAAAAAAAAAACAGACAATGACTTGGGAAGATTTTTGTTACGTTAACTTAATTGCTATTAGGAAAAACTCAGGTAAACCTGCAGTAACATCTCACAATAACACCACAGTATCTATGCACCTCTCTCCATTTCTAGTCCATGATGTACACAGAAGGCATACACCAAAAACAACATCATGATAAAAATGTAAATGTACACTTTGAAAAAAAAAAGAGTAAATTGCTTGCAGTGAGTTTTCCTATTAATGAAACAAAACATTTTATTAAGATAACAATGAGTCCACCTGTCGTGTATTACTATTAGAATCTAAAGGGATATCTTGCACTACTCTTTTCTAATCACAATGTTTTCACTCTTCTTAATACTGATTTTCCTTCAAAAACCAAAGCAACAAAAAAGAAAAAAAATCCTGTAAAAACTCTCTCCTGTGTCCATGATGTTCATGATGTTTAAGACTGTAACCTTCAAGGAAAAGAACCTAAGCTTTAGGCCCTAAGTGATGGTTGAGATGAACTAGTTTGCCAGCATCCTTACCTCACTGCAACTGTTTTCTGCAGCAGGCAGCACTTAACAGCACCAACCAGGGATTCAGGTAACTACAGTCAGCAGCTGGAAACACACTTTTCACTTTGGCTTTCTCCAGAGTGGGCATATGCATCACAACTGCAGAACTGAGTTCCTTACACGTGTCCAGAATTTCAGGTATCATCGATCTACCTTGACTATTTTGTTTCAGCTTAGCTTCTGAAAATGAGTCAACCATTAAACCAAAACACACACTAATAATCTAGTCGGCAAAACTCAGTAAAACTTTTAAAACTAAGTTACAAGACTACAAATGCTATTACAAACAGAAAAAGAAAGCAAAGTAATTCCAACTTAAAATTAAGAACATCATGTTTCTCATAGGAGTTGCATGTATAGTCTTACAGAATGTTTTAGGTGAAGACCAGAGTTCATAAAATTATCCTACTTGATTCCTTTATGTTTTCAGACCAAAAAGAATTGCTTCTTACATGAACATGCTCACGCTCCCCTCTCTTCCACATTAGAGGCAGGTGTCTTTGACATCTGAGGAGTACCTCTTTCTCAAGTCACACTAAGCAGACAGCAGCAACTATACTCAAACATATGTATGGAAAGTACTTGTGTTATTTAAAATATTCATTCTCCTTAGTTTTTGTCTTGTTAAGTGGAGCCACTGAATTTCAGTGCTAACTCCCCTAGTACAGCCCAATTAGACCACAGCATTAAAACCTTACCAACAGAAATGACAGATTTACAGACAATATATTTTGCCATGACATCCACCTTCAAGACCAAAATGCTTGTCATTTCATCAGTTTCAAAATTCTTGGGTCACAACAGAGTCCAAAAACTATACCACTGATGGGTGACCCTTATCCTTGTGCTTTCCTGCCATGAAATGCTATTTAAGAACATTAGTTTCCATTGAAGTTAACGCAATTATCATTTCTAGCACTCAATTTTACACCAATGTTACAGTGCAGAACAAATGATAAAAGTAGAACTAATCAACTTATTCTCTAGGTATACTCCTTAAAGTTTTTTTTCTGCAACAGATCACTAGTCCAGAGATGCAAGCTTTATCCTAAAAGCCTGTGTATTAGTCTACCTGCATTCCAATAACTAAAATCGTCTTGAAGACCAGCCTGAAGAGCCCAGGGTTGAGAAGAGTCCCTTCCATTTTTCCTCCCTCTATGGAATGCACTGTACTAGCCTCAGAGTTTAGAAGGAGATAAACATACAACCGAAACTATGTCCTGCGCATGGAATATCCCATGTCCTTCACAACCTAGTCCAATTAGCTATGAGCTTCCTAACATCCACTCATCTGCCACGTTAAACAAATTAAGTCACTTTATATATTTATTTAGTGTATGAGTAAACTGCTTTTTACAAAAGAAAAGCAGTATTCACACAGACTGGTTGAAATAGAGACTGAAGAGAAAAAAACCAGACAAATATTGTATGTTTACAGTTACACATAAAACATGAACTTATAATAAAAGTATCACCAGCTACCACTGGAAAAGAAACTTTGTTCTTCTCCTAAGAAATACTTAGGATCGTGTGCTTTTCCCTACAAACGCTATTGTTTCCTATCCTTTTAAAAACGTGGAGAAGGAGAAGCGGAAAGAATGAAGATCTCCAGCCTTTTAATTGCGCTAGGGAAGCCGTGGAGATGAGCAAGAATCTCCCCTACTCTTTGCTCTCACCGGCTTAGAGAAGCAGAAGACAGCAGCCTTCCCAGGACATGTCACAGACGGGCACCCAGCGGCCCATCTACTCCAGCAACCTGTTTCCCGCGGCGGCT
>NW_010114494.1:0-21450 GCF_000699245.1 Pterocles gutturalis
TGGGACGGTGAGGTCCCAATGCAGGGTGGCATTCCCTCTGCTCCCGGGAATTTTGGGTGTTGGTGGTGCAGCACGGGGAGGGGGCCTTTGAGAGGAGACCCAGACGCGTCCGTGTGTCACTCAGCCAGCTCCCGGACAGTGGCAAATGGGGGCTAGGGCTCGCAGGACCCGCTGGAGGCCACTCGGTCCCGTTCTCGGTACCCACCTCTGAGCACTCTCGCCAGAGTGCAGTGTGACAGCTGGACACTGTCCTCCCCTCCTTCCCACAGCCGCGATTCATGAGCCACCCCGGCCTGGCAGTGTGTTAGCGGTGCTCCAGGAAGGGGTACCAGACTGGTCCGAAAGCACCCAGATCGGGGACAGCCCTGGCTGAGAAGCACAAAGCCAGTGCAGCTCAATGCGCGAGTGACAGCGCAAGCCGTAGTGCCAAAGGTCCACCCCAGAGGTGAGGCTGGTGTGCTGGCGTTAGCTGGCCCTGAGCCAGGCTGCAGGTGTGGACTTCAGCATTTCAGATGCTCTTCCGGGATCTAGGCTACGGGAACTGTGTAACCCTGCACTGCTGTACACAGGCCTTGGCGCACACATCTTCATCTGCAGCCTTGGGCGTCTGTCATGAGCAGCACATTCCTCAGTAATCCAGAGAGTTACAACCAAAGGAGATGCTTTTGTTTGAAACAAATTGCAGAACAAATACCTATAACAGCATTTTTGAAATAGATTATCCTCTGTCTCCATGTAATTACCTTGAAATAATTAAGACCATGAGAAAACAGTTATGGCTAGGTGATGTCCTTGCCTAGGTTCCTGATTTGGAGAACGCTGAAGAGAGGGAAGTAATTTGCATTGGAAAAATGGAAACCGCACTGAACTACCATGGCCTCACCCTGTACAATGTGTTCTCTTCTGCCTCTCAGTTCCCTGTCCCCAGGGCAAGTTATTGAGCTATCACCATGACAAGGACCTGAGGAAGAGAGGAAGAAAGCATTGCCCAGGCGGAGGAATGAATGGAGGGTCTGCATTTAGTATTCAGCATATTTTCTGTTGTTTTCCCAGCTACTGTTCTCTTCTCCACCTGAGGAAGGTCATATAGCCCAGGGCAAACAAGATAGAAAAAACACTTGGATTTGGATTTCTCTCAATTCAGGACTGGCTGCATGTTACACAAATTTTTTTTTTTTTTGTGCAAAGGTGTCTTGTGCCTACAAACAATTGCATTTCCCTGTGAATCATTCACTGTCTTAACTCCTGGTTGTAATGCTGCTTTCAGAGTGGGTTTGCAGGTGGAGAACAGGTTTATCTTCAATAACAGGAAAATGTTCCTTCGCAAGTATGTCACCTATCTGCTGGGCTGTCCTTTAGCAGCGGTCATTACTTGCTCCTGGTCATTCTGGTGAGCAGAAATGTCTCCGTTTAAATTCTGGTATGCAGCCAGCTGGTGGCCTATGTGGTTTCAACTGGGAAAGAAACACCTGTGAGATGCTCCCAGTTAGTCAGAAGTTGTGCCTTCTGGACTTCATTCCCCTCTGGGAAAAGGTGTGTACACAGGGCTGTCTCACTGCAAGGCACAAACAGGAGAACTGCTTTTGTAAGAACAGGCACACAGACTCAACTTGTGCCACACTGTGGGAAAGGACCTCCCTTCCCATACGCTACAGCATGAGAGAGCAAGGCACAATAATTGTATCTCTGGAAGAATTTGCAAGGTTTGCATCAACTTTTGAGAATGTTGATAATTTTGATGGAAATCTTATTGGTGCAGATGAGAAAAAGGCTTATCCATGGATAATACAAAGACAGATAATACAGAGTTTTCTCAGTTTTGTCTGCATTACTAGCAGGTCTCCCCATTTTTTGGAAAATGGCAGCAGGACATGTCTATCTGATTTACCAATATCTGTTTGAACAGGAGCATCTTCCACTTTTGGGCACATGGTCAAATTAAAATCCTACAAGAAAGAATAACCTGCTTGCACGGTTAGGAGGCTGCTTTTTTTGGGTGCTCTATGAATCATCTCCCTCCCTTCTCCCCAGTCAGCAAACTGCACTAGTAAGGAATCGAACTTGTTTTCTGCCTCGCTGCTTGGCAGTGTATCCCATGCACCCATCTGCAATTTCCTCAGCCCTTGTGTAGGCTGTGTGGTCCTATGTGCCTTGTAAACATTTGAAAATACTTTATAATCTCTGAACTCTGCCAAGGCTGAGATGAACATGTAAAAGTAAGACTAAAAAAAAAAATAATAATACTTCTCTTTGCGTTAAAGCAATAATGGAATAACTTCTTCTCCATCCCCAAAGCTCTGACACACTAAAGGGATTATGGAGCCAGCTGCTAGTATTGAGTGAACATCTGGTATCCCCCCATGTAGGAAAAAGGAAGCTCAAAAGAAGATGTTGCAGCAATATGAGATATACACAGAAGAGCTGCAAAAAAGCTAAAAGTTTTAGAATTGTATTTGGATGAAGACAGGATGAAGAGATTTGGGATCTTCAGCTTGGACAAAAGACAAGTGTGGGGAATGGGTAGCAGAGGGGTAGAAGATCACTGGTATGCAGAAGTGAATGGGGAATGGCTATTCATTAGTTCCTACCCTTGGAAACAATGGATTTGAAGTAAACCAGGCACTGCATTTATGTGTGAAATGAAATTATGGCAGAGGATAGTCTGATTATGAAAAGTATAAATGCTCTCAAAAAGCAGCTGGATACACTCATGGAAGACAAGCTGTGAGGACTATAAAACATGAAAACATTTCTACAACTAGTGACTCAGGTGGTCCTTGAGTTGTGGGTTTGCTTTCTCGATAGCTCTCCTTTGACAAGACCTCTGACCACTATCTTTTCAGCCTTGACGTGACAGACTCCCTACCAATAGTGGTAAAGGTGACAGGCTTCTAGCAAGCAACTGTTTTCTGCTCTGAAAGGAGCTCTCTTGCCCAGCATCGGTCCCTGTCCTTGCCTAGGGCAAGCTCTGCATCTATTTCTGGTTCAGCTCATTTTTCCACATTTTCCATCGTCTCCCACCCCCACTGGAAACTTAAGCCAAGAAGTGACAATCCAGAGAGTCACTCCCTCTTTCACTCCCTGAGAGATCAAGGAGAAATATCTGCTTGGTTCCAGCTTGTCCCTGTTTGCCAGGACCCATGATCTTACCTCCCCGGTTCTGATACAGTCTGAAGTAGATTTGCCACAGTTTACAGCTCTTTTTCCCTGCAAGGGTCATAGTACGCTGTTGTGAGCATTTCAAGTTGTCTGTGGTTTGGACATGGCACTAGCTTACAGAAGCAGGATGGGGGAATGTAAAGTAAATCACTACCCTGGGAATTAGTCTGACTAAAACAACAGTATTCTACTGATTTTTATAGTTGGACAGACTACACAAAAGGTATACACAGTCATACAGACTGCTCATAGGCATTATACAGTGGTGGCAGAACATCATCTGACCAGGATGCTGAGCTTTTAGTTCAAAACCTGCCAGCGCTTTGTGAATGCCATGATCCAAAGGCACAGCAGGTTAATTACAAGATGACACTATAGTATGAATATCTGGAGTAACAGTTGTTGTGAAACAGCTAATACAATTATACAGAAACTGCAAGAAATTTAAAGTGTAAGCACCTTAATTTTTTTGCAGACTGCCTTGTTCCCCACCACCAGCATTACTGACGTATTTTTTTTCCCACAAGCCCCAAAGGTCATTATGCTGTGGGAAAAATGAAACAGGATGTCACAGAATCAACAGGCCTTTACATGAAAAGCCCTTGGTCACAAGATGGGCAATAGAACATATAACACATGGAGTAGGAAGTAGGTCTGCCCTCACACAACAGGAGATCATAACAGAATTTACCTTAACAAATTGCCTAAATGTGGGTATGATAAAAGGCTGACTTTTTTCATCAAAATCTCCTCTCCATCTTCAGGCTAACTGCTGACAGAGTCCAGAGGAAGAAGAAAGTTCCAATAACATTTGATCAACTGGAATGTTAATCCTGTGGGTTTTGGGAATAATTGCAGAGTTACAAACTGAACAAGAACTCACACCTGTGGTCATTAAGGTTATAAAGTTCCATTTCTATTGCTACAAAAATAAGGTGGTATAATTAACTTCTAATAGCCTTCACTTTCCAGGGGGATTAAAATCTATTCTGCCTTCATCATCCCTAAGGCATGAAACCCATTTATAGCAGAGATTATCAAATGGACAGATGCACATAAAATATTTCAGAACAAGACTCAATAAGACCTGTGGGCTTGATCACCTATTTTTCCTCAGAGCTGTTTCTTTTTTCCACTAGCTTTCACTCTTGTATTCTACAGACACACATTTAGCTCAGCACCATGTAACTCTCAAGCTCTCTTTTTTTGGGCTTTACAGCTAGCACGAAAATTTTAGCCCGCTAATGATCACAAAACAGCTTGTTAGGGGATGCATATCAGAAACTGAGCCTCAGGAACCCAGAATCAGAAACTGAGAACTCAGTAGTCTTAGGTCCCCTTACAGGCAATATACAAACCAATACATAATGTACGGTTCTTCTCTTGAGTGGTATTTCATCGTTCACTGACAAATACATCTTTGCTGTATTTGGAGCTACTGTGGTTTATAGTTACCCTTTTGAAGTGACGTAACACATACAGCTATCTGAACGTCCAGCTTGGCTTAGCTACAAGCACCGTATCACTTCTCAAACCTATGTATATAACTGTTTGCTGTCACTTGACATTCTTGGTACACGGCTACTACAGGATTACTACAGAAACTCAGAGCCTCCCCTGCTGCTGTCACATATACAAACCTATAATTAGGAAATCCTGCTCCAGGAGTTTGAAATGCAGAATATACATTTTGTTTTGCAAAGTCCTCAGTACCCATTTTACATGATTATTTCAGTTACGGCTGAATTGAATTAAAAAAGAAATCCTGGACTTACCTGCAATAACAGCTTGATTCCATCTTTACTGGTAATGTAGAGTCACAGACAATAATTGCAATAAATGTTTCTTTTAATGTTTTCTGCTTTTCATTGTTGTCCTACTTCCTACTTCAAGTCCATCTTTCTGTTAAGGTTGTAAAGTACTTTTAAACTATGTATCAATAGAATCACAAAAAATTAGATAGCTCAATAAATAATCCAATGCAATGTGCACTATCATTTCCTCTGGAAGAGACAGAAGGGACAGAAGAGCATAAGTTAGTCACTCAAAGCTAGATCTGGGCAAGTCCGAAGCCAATCAGGTAATGATAATAGTAACAGGATTCTGCCATGTACCTTTATGCATATGTATGTATTTCAATGTATTTCACACAGTTTGTGCACCTAGCAGTTAGAAAAATGAGGATTACACCTGGTAGCTATGATTTAGAGACTCAGACTGTTAAAAAGCAATTTATAGTGAAATAAAAATTACTGCTAAGATTTTAAAGAAGGCTGAAAAGTCCTAGAACGGCATATTTTTCAAGAAAAAATATTTTTAGCTGTATTTGGGAGGGCTTTTGATTAAGCATGTCACAAGTCATAATATTTACACAGCTATAGTCATGGCTTTTATTTTATTAAATAAAAAAATAAAAGCTTGGACTTTAACAAAACCAACTGAGAGATATTAAATATACTGGGACAAATATATGACGGTTTCATTTATCATGAATATGTGGCTGCATATGAATTAAAAAAAAAAAGCACTGTCATTTTTCAGTCACAAATTCTTAGGGATTTAGATAGCATCTCTTCAGATTTTGCTGAAGCATATAGGGCAGCAATCCAGTTCTGATTCAGCAGAAAAAGTACCACCCCTTGATTCATCTTCGCCATTTCCTCTTTCATGTAGGTCTCCCATTCAGTTAACAGCTGGGTCACGGCCCGTAGCAATGTGGCCCGAGACACACGTGCAATGCCAGAAGCCTTTCATTCATTCTTCAGAAAAAAACAGTCCACACAAGCAGGACAGTTCAGCATGAATGTAGTGTAAAAATAACACAGCACCAGAGCAGCAGCATTGTTCGCATAGGGGTGTGACGTGGCCAGGTCACGCAAAGGAACTGGTTACGGTAGGTAGGAGAGCAGAAAAGAGGCACACCGCACCATTAGCACCACAGTTAGATTGCTGGGTAGCTGCATTTAAAATCACATTCCACTCCCTGGAGATAATATCAAAGGATAGGTCTCTTCCACAAGACTGATTTTAGTATTGGCATTGTGGTAGGAAATAGGGAAATTTTAGAGGCAGAAACAAATTGTGGAGTGCAAGTTCTTCTATAGAAAACGGTAAGGAATGGACATATTTCAGGGAGCGGGAGCATTAAGGACAGGAAATCACTACATGTATTTGACTGACTTCTTTTAGCTTACAAAGGGGAAGACGAGACACATTTCACATTTATTTCTCCACAGGAAAGGAAACATAGAAGAGGAAGAAGAGGAAAAACTATGTTCCGCTTCAGCTCTATTTTATGATAGAAGGCCAGAATAGCAAGTGCTGGACCATCTGCTCAGGGCAGAGGGTGATGGAACATTTTTCTAACGAACAAAGCAATCAGGCATTTGCCTAGAACACCTGCACAGATGCTACAGAACTTCTTGGTTGTCTGGCTTCCCCCTTGTTTTAGATCCAGTTTAGGGCTTCCATGTTCCCCATCTCAGAATGATACACATGGGAATTTAGCAGTTCTTAATGACCCTCCCAGACCACTGCCTGTTCGCACACACAGCTGGGACAGGGAGCTATGCACAGAAGTTGTGAAGTGCAAGTGGAAGATCTGGTTCTATTATTTATTTTCTTTCTACATACTAAAAAGAAGTTTATTAGAAGTCAAATAAAAAGAAAATAAGGTGCAAGGGGAGGTATTTCAACCATAAAATATGAGGTCATACTGACTCTTGATATCAGGGGACTTTCATCAGGAAAACTTTGGTTCCTCCAGCTCCAAAAAATGTTCTAGCAGACCTATCTGTACAGTAAAATGAAATTTTATTATCCTGTCACCAAGAATTGTCTCATTTCCTCTGTGCACAAGTCATTACAATACAGAAAAAGAAGTAAAGTTATAACCAATACAGAAGAGATCATTGGGCCTAACGGAAGTAAAGTTATTAGGCAGGAGCGTTGGGCGGACTAAGTAGTTAAGGGTACGTACTAATAGCTCAAGCACAATGACTAAATATTACTTAGGGAAATGCCCCTCTGAGGATAGACCCACTCCTAGGAAGGAAACGTATTTACACACCTAACCACTTATATATTTGGTCACACACTGTACCTATGAATCTGAATGGCCACTCCCCAGATTTCCAGTGTGTCATCCTTCAAGCTGCCTCAGCCCAGAAGGAGGAGTACGTTTTTTCTTCACCTGCATATGGTGTATCATCCAGTTAGAAAGAATGCATCTGAGAGTAGCATGGTTTGGGGTGTTGATCACAGACCAAGAGATTTGAACTATTCCAGGAAAGCACTTTCAAGAAATATTACAGACTTTGAAATAGATCAGCCCAGTACCAGTGACTTGGATCAGCAGAGCAGGATTTCTTGACATTCTGCCTGCTTGATGATTATGTGAAATCTAAATAAACCTGTAGCTGTTCCGTGACAAAGGCTGGTCTACAAAAGGAAATAAACCAGTTTGCAAGGTCACTCATAATTCAGAAATTAAAGTTTCTGCTATGAAATTAAATTGTTCTGCAGTGGAACAGTTTCTGTCAGATTTCTCTCTCCAGAGAAAACCACAACAAAAAGTAGTGAGTGCTTGATCAAAGACCTCTGAAATGACTTGAAAGATGCATTCAGTTCCATTGGATTTCAACTTATTCTGCAAATTTATTCCAATCAGGAGATTTAGATGGCAGAAGTCTCCATTAAATTATTCTAAAATTTACTATGCCTAACATAACTACTTAAATCCCAGGGAAAATGCAGAAAAAAAATACACAGAAAGCCATGCTCAGTGACTATATGATGACAAACTCTTTGCAGGCTCTGGGGAAGGCCAGTTCTCTTTCACATCACTGAACTCCATTTTATCTTACTCTTTATATTCAGATGCCCAGCCCTGTCTGTAGTGCTTCTGACATGCCTTTGTAAAAAGATTTCAAACCATGTCTGTTGATGAAGTCTTTAGTTGCCCAAATTAATTTTAATAATATATATTTTTGTAGATACAGATTTCTAAAAGATGCCACTAGCATCAACTTGAAAACTGAATTTCCCTGAATGACTAACTGCTATTCTTTCTTGTAACTTTATCATGTCTAGGCATTTCACTGCACTTCTTGTCTACCCAGATTACTTCTTTGAGAAGTTTGTTTATTATAGGTGAAGAGAGCACCATTCCCACCTCTGGAAATCTTTGAGAGGAGTTACCTGAAAGCTTGAAAAGCTACAGGAGTGGCTGGACTGAGTAATGCATGGGATTCCATTAGGCCTCCTTGAGCCTATAGCTCGCTTGGGCAGAATCTCATCTTCACCTGCAGGGACAAACAGAAATGGCATATCTCAAGAGACATATATATTCTTCTCCCCTGTTGCAGGTTTGTTTTTTGCATACGTATTTCAGCATGGAAAGCGAGCACTATAGGTTTCCTGTATTTGTTCCAAAATGCAGCTTCTGCAAGGGGTGTTCTTTTCCCATTAGCTTTGTCTAAGTATAACTCACAAAGCATTTTTTTAAATGGACACACACACATTCACAGGCATGACAGTTAATAACAGTGTCTGTCAGCTATTACAACTTAATCTTGCTGATTTTAGAACTGCAGTGTTCTTCTAATATGAGCAGAGAAAGCAGATGTGAGTGGGGTATGGATAGTAATGAATGCTTAGAACAGACCTGTCTGGAACACATATTCTCCCTGCTTCAGAATAAGAACAGAGAGACACACACAAAAAAAATCACTGAAGGACAATCGCCCTACTTCTGCTCTCATTTTTACTAGCTCCTGTCTGCTAATGACTGAGAAGTAAATGGAGGTGCTCTGGATATTAATGTGGGTTAATAGAATTAAAGTAGTACAAAGGAAATATCTTATTACTGCCGCAGGGCACTGAAAAAAGAAGTTACCAGCATTGAAGGAAGAGATACATACAGATACATATACAGGATCAGGTTTGGTCAGACAATGGTGAGCTAGCCAGCATGAAATCAGCCAGAGCTATCAATCAGGTTTACCCTGTGGCTAGCAATGATCAGAGAGCCTGACAGTAGTCTCTTGTGACAAAACTGACACTAGCCATGGGGGGAAGGAAAGGAGGGGATCTGCCTTCCTATGAGGCCCTGGGAATTGACCACTGTTGAAAACAGGATGTTAGACCATCACTCTGCCCCTGGAAATTTCCCTATTCCTGCCTTTTAGAGAGATATTTACCAAATGATTAATATAGTAACATGAGGTCCAATCCTCCTCCCTCTAAAATCAATAGAAAAATTCTCAGTAATTTCTACAGACATTGCACAGAGGCTATAATATTTTAATACATTAATAGCATGCACTGGATACATTGAAAACACCCGATGGTTGTTGATTTTCTAGCTTGTTTTATTTGAGTAGATCACTTCAGGGAGGAACAAACTCTTCAGAAATCTTCAGTCCACTATCCTATGACACACAACGTAATTTTACAAAAGAATTAGAATGAAAAGTACACCAAAATATTCAGCAGACAGGATAGCAAGCTCTTAAGGAGGAGTTTTTGAACATTTCCCACTTCTCCTCATATGACTGGAGGTATGGAGTCTCTAAGAATTTTGGGGTTTTCCTGTGTTAATATACACATTTAGTATTTTGATGAATCAACAAGAGAGAGAAAACACTTGGACAAAAAGATCCTGTAGAATTAAACATTGGGCAAAAATCACTGAACTGCCCTCCAGAATTGTATCTGTGCTGAGCATTTCTGTCCCTGTCCTTAGGGAGACAATGTTGAAGCAGATTTCTCAGCAGAATATTGTTTCCCTTTCCTTGGTTTATGCCAATGTGGGCATAAATTGCAATGGAAGATGAGGTAAGTAGAGCACTTTCTTGGTCCTGCCCAGGTGGCCAAATTTTCCTGTTTAATGGTATGCCTTTTCTGCATAAATCTGCTGTAATCATAAACAGGATCTCATCCTCAGATTTGGAATCATTTCAGTATATAGGTAATTCTCTGATGGCAATGGAAGGATATAAAAAAAAATAATGAATTGAAACATATTTGGCTATTTGGCTGAAGCTTTGACCCTGATGGAAACCTGACATTAACTTCCACATTTCTATGCTGGATTTTTGCAATGCAGGACAACCACACAAACACACATACAGATGAACACAAGCATTAGGGAGACTTGAAGTAAGGTGGGGGGTTTTTTGCATGCTTGCTACTGGCCCATGTCCACAGATTTCTTGAGTGCATATTGTCAACCACATAACTTGTAAGATTGTTTGGAATCTGTTTCTGTATTGCCAAAATAGCACTGCTGGCATAGTTCAAATGTCTTTTGTTTACCCTATCTACAGAACCTATACAACTTCTTCAGTTTTTAACCTTTTGTGGCTGATGTTGTTTATTAATTTTCTATTAATACCACAGGTGTTTGGCATAGTTTCCACAGATCCCATCAAATTCTCTGGAAAGTTTTTAGCCTGTGGTTAGATTGCTCTTTGTCTGACAGTATCAGAAATAGCTGCAGTATAGAGGTAAGATTCCCTGGCTACCTTTAAGTTTGCGTGTTTGGGTACCAGCAACCGCTTTGCAACAGCAACACAAAGGTTATAATTCACTGACTTACCCGGTTATGGAGATAAGACTTGAATTCCACTGTTTCTGTAGCCGCATATTGTCTAGAAACTTATAATTGCTTTGGCTGAATTTTTAGCTGTCTTTTGCTAAATGCCATCTGATGGTTTTAATGTAAAGCCTTCCAAAGAGATTAGGTTTTCCCTGTGTATAAATTGTGAGGTTTCCCTTGGGCTAGAACAGCACAATTTTGTACAGATACAAAGTGGTATTTTGTGCTGATACAAAGTGGGGAACCTGTTCAGGTAGAAACTGTGATCTTGTTAACCTATAAAATTTTACAGATTCCTGATGACATGGCCAGTGTAGGCCACCAGTAAATAAACCACATGAATTTCATCACAGTTCATTCTGTCCTGTGGCAATTCTGGAAAAGGGAAGGAACTCTTAGGGCCCACACTATGAAACAGTGACTGCTTAAAACTCACTAGTCTGCAGATGTCATATTCTGCACGTCACAAACAGTATCTTTGCAAATGGGCCAGCCACTGGTGTTGATCCATATTCCAGCAAGCAAACATCAAACAGATCATGCTGTCAGTGAAAGACAGAGATACTAGGATCTTATTCAGATGAAAAAAAGGGAAACTTCTGAAAAAGATCACAACAAGAAGTGTAAACACTTCAGCCCCCTAATGAAAGCATGAACATACCTGCTTATACTTTTGTTACACTGTTGTCTTCCTAGGTCAGTGCCTGAAGTTTGGTGGAATGAACCCAGATCTAAAGCGGCATTTAAAATAAGTTGTTTGAGAATATGTTAAAATGTTGAGGCAAAAGACAACCTGGTTTATGATAAATTCATTCTGTCAAGTCATAGTCCAGCCATGAACTACCTCATATTGCCTCCAAGAACATCACTCGGTATTCTGCAGAGTAGCACAAATGCCCAGACTGCATCAAAGCTGCTGTCTTGTCTGTCAGTGGCCAGGATTTCCTGTTTTAGACAGGTATGTAAGAACTTCCCAGGAGAGAGATGTTAATTATCCTCCCACTCCTTCCAAATATCTCTGTGGATTTCTAATCATTAGACACTGGCTTGTTTCCTGAACTGTAGGTTTAGTAACTCCTTCTGACACATTTTCATGAATAATAGGTATTCTTACCAGCTAGAAAATTTTGCTTCTTGCTAAATTATCACTATCTGCACCAGTATGTCTAATAATGCTGTACAAAAAGGTACCAGTTTTGATTCTCCTTGCTCCGTTCTGGACCAGAGGTTATCTATGCTCTGTCTTTTGTAAATTAATTTCTCCAGACTCAGGACCACTCAGTTTTCTGTCCTCTTAGAGTAATGCCGTAGTATCTGAGTACTTCTTACAGCAGCAGCACTTTCATAGGAAAGCACCATACCCCTTCTTACATTAGTCACTTCATGCATCTTAAATCTTGAATACTATTGACTGTGGTTCTATAGTGAAAAGGATCTTTGCTGAGCAGCAGGTCGCTTTCTGTACACACTACTTCTTCAATGGCAACCTGGCTGTTCCGTATTGTATTTCATTGCTGAAGAATTTATATCCAAGGAGGATTAAATAATTTCCCCCATTTTGCAAGAAACTTATTCTCTGGCAGAAGCTTAATCTCAAGATTCTAAATCTTACAGATACCCTTTAGCTTGCCAATCTCTCTTTTAGGTTAGCTTATATATGAACCTCTTTGCAGAGGGAGCATCACGATTGGCACCACACCAGTTGCTACCTGGGAAAACAAGACAAAAGGTGCACTGTTAGGGCATAATTAACACAAGCCAACAGGGAGGGTGCAATACCTCAGCTGCACTGACAGCCACAGCAGAGCTCCCTGGCTGCTTAGCAGTGCAGATGGATGAATTTTACCATCCTCACTATATTGAAGTATGGCAGCAACAAAATAAGGCAGTACTGCCACTGTGCAACTTATCACCCCCATAGGAAGTGGTCACCAGCTTCATGGATATAAACGTGAGATTCTTTGCAACAAACCCCTGTATTCTGGCAAAATGCATACAGTCATGGTATACAGAGGGCATCGCGTCCTTGAATACAATTCATGATGTATGAAAACATACCTGCAAAATGGCATTAAGACCCATATTTGCAGGAGGACGTTTGAGACTAAGCTGGGGTCACTCCCCAGGCAGTCGCCACCAGTACAACCCCTCTGCTGCCACCTGTGTGGCACCATCCCCCAGGGCGCCCGTGAGGACAAGAATGACTTACCTGAGGCATGACTGCAGTTCCCACTTTTAAGACTTTCCAACTTTTTCCATAGAAAAACAGTCCTCTCCAGAAAACGTGCTTCAGCTTTCCCTTTTTGTGGCCTTTTAAAAAAATTTTTCTCAAGAGCCAGAAATGTCAAGCTCTGCTAAGCACAGAAAAGTTTCAGAGTAGCAGCAAAGGCAAAGGGTATCAATCTGCCTTTTTCCCTCCATATTACTTCTAAATCTGTAAAAATTATAAAGATGACGAGAGCAATTGCACTGACTAGATAAAATGCCAAACACAGTTAAAATGTGCTGCTTTTACCTGATCCTCTGCACTCAGTCGCAGAGCATCCTCCAAGGGCCTCACAGCCAGTCTCTGGCAGCAAACAGCCGTGCACACTCACAAGTGTGGTCAGCAGCATGTCACTGCATGTATGCTTCAGAGAAGTGTAAGTGCAGTTTGTGCAGCGTGTATCACCAGTTTGCTCTGTAGCTGGTTGGTATCTCTATATTCTTGAGAAGAAAAGCTAAAATGACAAGAGTTATAAAAATGTTTGTGGAATCAAAGCTCAATTACCTGATATCTGATGCTCTAGACTTGGCAGGTATAGGAGGTACAGGTCTATTTAATCACTTAGTGTAGAGACTTACTCTGTCCAGGAGTTACTCAGCCTGTGCACTGGTGGTAAGCTTGATGCTGTATAGAACAGATCTAGGCAGACTCCCCACCCCATTGAGTTTCCAGGTATTAAATTCCCTCCTGTCACCTGCACTACTCTTCAGATGCAACTGCTAACATCATTCATTTGATGGCACACTGACATCTACGGATGCTGCTGCTTATACATAGGCTCCTGAGGCTTGTGTCATCCCACTCTGAGCCACAAGCACCTGCCCTTCCTGGAAACAGCACTGTGAAGCTTTACAGTAAAAGCCCTTGAGGTAAATAAAAACACCCTGCAACAAGAGTGGTAATTGCACGAGTACAAAAAGCTCATTGTTTTGCTCAAATAAGCTGAAAGGTAGGTGTTTAATGTCATGCCCACAGTGGATCATGACATTTCCTGTATCACCAGCCTGGCAACATCACCACAGCAGGACGGCAAGATTTCACTCACAAGAGAGAGAAGACCCAACAGACACCCAGAGAACACAGCCAGGATAGAAACCTCCTCAGGCTCAGTTTTGGGTTGGGGCTTTTTTGTTTCATTTTGCTTTTTATTTTTTTCTCTTCTCTGACCAAAACAAAAAAACCAAACTAATAAACCATTTTCTTATTTGAAGAAAAAGCAAACTTGAAACTCTCCCTAAAGCAAGGAATTCTAGACTTAAGTCTGCCGTTCTGCAGCAGACACTTCACAGAGTCTGCTGCTTATTGCAGAGCCAGCACAAGACCTTCAATCTCAGATATGTGGCATGTAAAGCAGCTCCCCATTTGGAAAGCACTGCAGCATATCACAGACTGCAGGGCAAAGGGCTAAACACTGCACAGAAACCTGATATGCTGAAAAATCAGATCCACCGAAAAATCAGATCCTTGGCATTTCCTCCTAACATTTTTATCCAGGAAGTTTCAATGCAGACACAGTGTGAAGTTTTCAAGATCTGGTTTTGTGATCCATTTTCTAGGCATGCTGACAAAAGTACAAGAAGGTCAAGGACGGTCAAGGACTGAAGCAGCAGCTCAAACAGATTAGAAACCAGAATCCTCCTGGTTCCCAGCGCTCTACTCCCAAATATTAGACCACCCTGTCTTCTCTGGATGGTTCCACTTCCTTTGTTTTCCTTTTGGTAAAGTGTTTAAAAGACAAATTAAGAGGATTTTTAGGACTCTGTCAAAAAGCTCTTTTAAATAGACAGCGGATATCCAAGAAAATGCCAAAACTCAGATGAAGGTCAACTGCACTGGGAAGGATTTACAGTAACCACAGTGTGACTGTAGCCACTGAATTTGTGTATTGATTTTAAACAGTCAGAATTCTGTTATCAGGCAGGCACCAAATCAGCTGATAAAGCACTTGCAGTGATGCACACCCATCTCCATCTTCCTTCAGAGTGTGTGCACACATGTATTTGCTCTTGCGTGCTCTAGACACAAACACCCAATGAGTATTTAAATCATATTTGCTGTACTTTAACCAAAAGACTTGAAGAACAAAATTAAAAGGATACCAATCTCAATATCCTCTGTAGTACACACATGCTGGCAGCCTCAGACAAGTAAAGTTCCAGGTCTCAGTCCTTATCTCCCAGGAAAATAAAGGACAAGCTGGTCTGAGAATAGCCAGCCCTGTGGGTGTGTGAGGTGAACTTCTAGTCAACAGCTGAGCTTTCCTATGCACAGTGGAACTGCTTTGTAGAAAAGTAAATTCCATTTCTGGCACGGACTGAGTTTTCCCAGGGATGAGTCCCAAACACTCTCGTCTCTCTTTCCACTCTAAGGGCAGCAATGTTTTCTTTCTCTCTCACAAAAAAAACCCACAGAAGCGAACACATCTTTGACAAAAGGCCAAATACAAGGGAAAACACAGAACTACACAAACAATTTTTTTCTGGAAAAAGGATAAGATAAAAAAGTGAGTCACACAAAATAGATGCTTCTGAGACTGGCAGGCACTTAGGTATCCAAGGTTTGAAGATGCTGAAAGCATTTCTGCAAAACAGAACTACCTGTGCTGCACAGGGGTACGCAGCTAATTAGCCTCCATTAACAGTGCATCCAGACAAATATCAGCAACATATGCTGCTCCTTTTTCAGAACAATCATTTGTCTCAGCTGGGCTCTCTTGAGAATCTTTGCTGCAAATGCACACAGGAAATAGGCACTTCCTAGCACTACTTCAGTGTGTGCTACTTCAACATGCTCCACACCATCCTGATCTTGAATTTTTACAGTCTCCCTAGAAAGAAAATCTTACATCCATCCTAGCCCAAGTTAGGTATCTGTAGGTTTAAGATGGCTTAAGCATCATTCAGTGCCAGGCACTTTAAGAGCAGTGAAAGGAAAGTCAAAATCAAATTAATCAGAACTGAATCCTGCATTGATCTTTCTTACTGCCTGTATTTTCTCCCTTACTTCACATTATGCCATTGGTAGGTTCCATCCTAGCCCTACTGCATAGAATCAAAGTAAAAGGACCGCTTGAAACTAGTGAAAGCAGCTTTGTAACCTAATATATAGAGCACCATTCAGAAAGCCCATTCTGCTGAAGAAGCAGAAGTACACAGAAAGCATAGAAAAACTCAAAGCTCCTGTAATGAGTCCCTCCTCTGCACTCACATAGAAGTTCCTACCATTTTACTGTTGGCAGCTTGGAAAGCTTAAACTTTCATCATCCACCTGTGCTCAGAATTGAACTAAAATTTTTTTATTGCCTGTTCTTCTGCTAAAGGCATGAAGCTTCAGGATCTAAATAAAACAGCAAATTGTTATTAGAAGTGGAGAAAAGATTAAATGTTCCCTCTTACATAAAACATACAGTCTCTGCTGACCTCACATGAGGTTCACCAGTACTAACCATTAAAGGGCCGGCATGTTTCTACTGAGGTAGGTGAGCCCAATTCACTACAGCATGTGACCCTGTCTGTTGAACTTTACTCCTCTTCTTTCCTTTCTTACATGTTAAAAGAAAAATGTGTAATACAAAAAAACCTTTCCTATACCTTTCTACACCTTTTTCTCAATAGCCCAGTGCCCATGCATAGCTTTTGAAATAACAATGACATTTTCCCCACTATACCATAGTAAGGTCAGAGGGTTAAATATGTGACCTAATCAGCACCATATGCAAAAAAGAACAAATTAAATGTGTTACAAACTCTGGCAATCTCTAAAGAATGTTGTTCTTTCAGCAAAGTCCTTGAACATTCTGCAATGTTACTTGATAACTGCAGTCAGTAGAAATCAAGCAGCTGAAATGTGTAAGCTCTGCTCATACGACAGGAAGCTCCAGTAAGCTGAAAGCATCAACATTTAATTACTGAAATATGCTGTGTGATCCAGAAAAGGCCTAAAAGCTGACGCTATTGCACCGTGTAGCTCACTCAGCAAAGCACACAGCTGGTCTGTAAAAAAATGAGGAATGCACATGGCTTCTGTAATAGTTTAGAAAAACAGATATAAATTAGATTATTTAATCAGGAAAAAAGGAAAGAACTAAGTTGAGAATAATGAGGATAAATCAGAGAAATACACAGATTAATCAACAAGTTATAGTCTCATCACCAGGAGACTACATTGTGGGGGGGAAACCTGCCTGGTGATTGAACAATAAAAAGCAACTGAGAATGCTGAACTAAGAAAGTACTTGCGTAGTATAGGGTGGGTTTTCCTTAGACACAGTGCAGCACAGGGAAGCAGGTACAGGGGACAGCAAGAAGACAACAACTTTTCCTTTTTCTTTCTTCATGCACTGAAAAGAGATACGATGTCCTAAAGACCTCAATGCTTTGATGAAAAGAGATGCCTTTCAAACTCAAGGGCATTAAAAACCACTATATGTGACAAATGTATTTGATTTTATTACTTGGACAGCAAGTAAGGAGTCTATGGAGTACAGAAGGATTTTGTTCACTTGTTTGTTTTACTGTTACATATTTTGCGTTGTATAGCGATTGCCATTGAAAGCTATTAGAGCACCCGCCAAGTGTTAGTGATGTAAAACAGCAAAACACTCTTGCAGAAGTCAACTTGAATTCTCCTATCTACAAAAGTAGGCTCAGAAGACCAAGAGGATCTGCCAGAGCATAACAGATTAGTGAAAATGCTGAAAATGCAACTTGGAACTGATTTTCAAAACCAGTAATTACAAATTGCCATGTAAGTCCTCTGAAGGCACAAGTTTTCAGGAATTGAATATACCAATATTAACCTTACATGGCTGTTTGAAGAACATGTATATTTAGGCAGAAGAGAATCATACTGGGAAGAAATATTGTTTTTATAGAAAATCTCTCACCTCATAAAATGGTCAAAATATCAGTGGGATATTGAAAGGCCATTAATCCCAGAAAGGAAAAAAAGTTCATTGTTCATCATAGATTACTTACACTGAGAGAGAAGCATCCACTATGTAAGTCATCAGGTTAGGCTTATATCAAAAGGGATTTCGCTTTGGTCTGTTTGTTTATGAGATATTATGGTGTCATTGAAGAAAACTGAAGGTCTGTACAGCTCAGAATTCAAGCCATCTCTCTGTAATACATCAGAAACTCTGATGCTTGTAGAAACTTCTACAGACTGAATGTCTCACAACCATGTTCCTTTACATGTTCTCCCCCTTGCTTCGTTTTACAGGTCGAGAGCTTCTTCTGAAATGCATTTAAAAATAGATTACATGGAAATAGAGGGAAAATTCTTCTAAACTCCTGAACTAAACCTTGACTTAAGATGAGTTTTGATCAAAAACTGCCATGAGATGGAGTGAACAAATCAGGCATCCTTAAACCATTATCACTGTTTTTTTGTGGCAATCGAAACTTAGACCATACCCTCACCATAGCTAGCATGTATCGAGAAATAGAGCTACCATTTGATGAGTTGAAAAACCCTTTTCAACATCTTAAGATTTTGATTTTGGTCATACCATTTGAGAACTCTAAAGAGGAAATGCCATTTCCAACTCGAAGTGAACAAACCAAAGACCAGTTCTCTTTATGAAGACACAGGGAGGAGGAAGGTCTAATGAGCAGGATCTCTCCCACTAGTGCAACAGTGTGTCTCCTTCCTTCTAACTTACTCGTAAGTTCAGATGAGAAAAGGAGTCTTCTAGATATTACACTTGCCACCTGCTTTACAAATTACAAAGAAAGTTGCTACCCAAAAAGAAAAAAATGCAGAATTTTTTTTAGAGCATCAGTATTTCCCAGATAATTATTTTCTTGTTGTATTTTAAACACAGGCAGCTTCCATATGAAATTCAATTGTCAAGTCAAGCTATGTGCACATACAAAGTAGAACTGAAAGAGTTGACTGACAATTTATTTTAAGTGAATTTTTCTTTTACAGTTTAGTGTAACTGGAGGTAGATGCAATATTAAGTTATTTTCTTCCAGTGGTTTGAAATATAGTAATCTGTGAACATTAGGACAGAGAACTGGAGATTGGAATCAGTTGTTTAAAGTTAAGCCTACATAAACATCCAAATAAAACAACAAAAAATAAATCACAACAGGTTATAAGATGATTGTCAGTACAGTATAGCACAGATCTTGGAGAAAAGGCGGTTTCTGTATTGTCAAATAATAAAGCTAGTATTGCAAAAAAATTATATTCTGTGTGCTACTTGAAAAGATATACAAGATTCAGAAACAGAGGAATACAGCTATGCCATTCATATTATTTCCCATATATTTTAAACCATCAAAATCAAGTTGAAGGGAATTCCATGGCAAAAGAGTCTATAATCTGCTATGGATGAATATATTTCTGATCCCGCAGGCAGAAGTTTCATTTCACATAATTGTATGAAAACGGATACTGCCGTTGTCAGGACTTTCGCCTTAATGAAGTCTATCGGAGCAATAGATGCCTTTGTGGGAGTAACGGAAGCTCCAGCAACTTCAGTTTAAAGTATTTTTTACAATTACATTACGCTATTATTTGGTCCATTCAACGAAGAAGTGCTCACTAACCTGTAACTGGGGACAAATACTAATAACCAGACAGGACCTAGCTATGGTTTATGAGCAAAATTGTGTAGTAGTGCCCTTTCCTTAGAATACTAGATTTGCAAAGGAGCAAAAACAGCCTTCTGTAGTATAAAGAGCAAAAAAAAAAAAAAATTTTAGCAATAAAATGGAAAATGTTTTTAAAATAAAATCTGCAATGCTCTTTAAAAAAAAAAATTCCTGCAAAGTTTGTTGAACAGATGGATCACCCAAAATGCAGATACTTCTGTAAACTGAAGTACTAATATATATATCCTCATATATGACCTTACACTGAAATATATCACAAATACATGCTCAAGAATAGCTTGGAAAGAAAAATCAGATTACATACTTTATGTTTCCTTGGTGCAGTTTCTTGCCAGGTGCATAAAACTTTGGGATCAATTAACGAACCGATTTAAGCATGTACTTAATTCAAAGACCACAAGTAATTTTACTGGAACAAGCAGGAATCCTTAGAAACTTTACGATAAGCTTGTCCTGATGCCCTCAAATCAGCAGGCCTATAATGTTCTGCCTCTGGCAGTATGGAGTCCATTTCAGGAAATGAAAGATGCCAAGTAACAACTGACCTCATTCTCACCCTTCCCTACTAAGAAGGGAAAGCTTCCCAAACAAAGTTTACAAGAAAGCTGTAGGCAAGCCTTACTCATCATGCAGATGTGATGGTCCTTTTACAGCCAACAGGCAGGATTAACATTCGATCTCTAATATACAGAATAGATACAATAAAACTTGCACTGGTTTTAAAATGGAAATGTACTTCCTGGCTCAGGAACTGAGTCTGCTCTGTAATGCACAAAATGTATTCATTTTAATTTGTTTTCTTCTTAGTTAAACCCAAATATAGCATTCAGTATAAATTTAAGTACTTTACATATGAAATTGATTTATATAATATTTGAAACTTTACAAAATAGGACCGAAGTAGTCAATAAAAAGATCAGGTTTAAAATATTTACATCTTATAAATCATTTCCCCCTACTTACAATTATTAAATAATCTTCTGTGGTTTCCTAAATTTAAGAGAAAAGCTTTTAATAACTACAAACTAATTTTGAATTACTTTCGAATGGCTTTTTACTTAAACAGAACTTTAGCAAAATCACATTTCCAATGTGAAACATTATCCCCTTGTTTTCAGTAGCAGTTTTGTATATATATATCTGTGTTTTACAGCTGTTTTATAATGTAATTCTGGTTTCTATAATAAACAGGGGAGATCAAAATAAGAACAGTATGAGTGGAGACATTATATTCCCAGCTCTTAAATCCCTTTATGTCATTTGGCTTCTAGAATATCCAGTTTCTTGATAATTTATATTATTCTTCCAGTACTTTCAAGGAATCACAGATTCAATACTTATTTAGATTCTTGTGTCATCATCTTTTGAAAAGTTATTTCCTGAAGGCACTTCACAGAGACTATCACCATCCGTGCTGAAATCATCGTCATCATCATCAGAATCAGCCAACATTTTACTTGGTGACTTCTTCAGTCTACTGAAACAAAAATACATATGTCTTTGCTATTAAAACTGCACATGTACATGCAGAACACTTACACAAAGCTGTAAAAATTGACAGGTAGGATTTACATTTTTAAAGCATGTCAGAGAAACCTGTGCTCCAATTGCGGTAGTTTATCATAGACTACAACTTACATGAAAGAAACATGCAAGAGAATGAAGATCAATCAATCATATTTTCAAGCACTTCTAACTAAAGTCACAGAGAGGGGAAACTGTAAACTTTGCACACTGAGATGTTCAAAGATGTCTGAGGAAAACTGACACAGGATAGCTGTACCTCTCAGTCATCAGCA
>NW_010114494.1:21481-32243 GCF_000699245.1 Pterocles gutturalis
TATTACTACAAATTATAAGAGGGTCAAGTCCACCACCTTTTTCCATTTTTTTCTTCCCTGCCACAATCACTTTATTCAGCACGCAAATCTTGGAAAGAAGGTTTGGGCACCTAGAGCACCCCTGGAAAGAATTGGAGAATATTTGTAGAAAAAGGAAATGCAGAAGAGTTTCACAAATCTGTCTTTTAAACTGCCTGCTTATGACAATTTTGTTAGAGGAAGCCCTCAGTTCATGGACTAAAGGAGCAAGAGATCAATCTTATGAGTGGTGGTGTGATACATAATTGTAAGGTCTGACAAGTAATCCTACCTTAGTTCCTTCTTTGCAGTGTTAAGCTGTCCTTGTAATTGTTCATTCATGTCTAGTTGCTCTTCCAGTTCTCTCTGTAGTTTCTTTTTAGCACTTTCCAGCCTGTCTATTTCTTCTTCAGCTTCTTCAACTTGACGTTTCATTGCTTTCAAACGCAAACTCAACTGAAATATTTACATGTCAGCTGATTAGAGGACTATTTTAATAAAGGAATTTTATTCTTCCAGCATCTATGAGAGGGAGAATAAAGACACAACTTTGGCCGTGTAGTGACACTGTAATCTTATGCTTCAGAAATATTCAAAAGTCATCATTGGACTTTGAGAAAAGTGATGGGATACAATTTTTTAAGAAGAAAAAACAGCAACAAGCAAACATAGCCTTGGTAGAGTAAGATAATATGTGATAGCAAGAGCTGCTTATCAATAAGGGAAGACTGGAGCTATTAGTGTGTCTAAGTTAAGCAACTTTACCAGACAGATACTATAAAATACATTCTAAAAACTCAGAGGATTTTAAAAGATTGTTCCCTTAACAGACGTCTGCAATTTGAAACATGCTGTTCATTCACTTGGCAGAATACTATTTGACGCACATACTGAAACAAACCATGTTTTAAGCAAGGAATCTGTTAATAAAGACCACAGGAATGGTAGAGCACATTGCTGTTAGAATACCAGCATATGCTTAATACTAATAGCCTGTATTTAACAATAAATAGCTTCTTTCTTTAAACAAAATTCTATGGCAAACCAGAATATATTATTTGTTGGTGTATCTATTTACAGGATCATATGTTGGTTTATATATTTATAGGCTCATATACTTTCTGTTATTGGCTTTATTTCTTAAAATAATCATAGCATTGATTTCTAAAATTACGGAAAGGAAACACAGAAGCAATAACAATTTAGTACTAGACAAAAGAACATAATGACAATGGGAACTGCAAATTCTTATATCTTTTATATAGGATGATTTATCCTAGTAGGATTATATCAGATATTTGCATATTAGTCTTTAGCTCTACCTGGTCCTTTTGATCAGTCAGTGAGAGATGTTCATCATCTACTTGCAACATTAACTCCTTCACTTTTCTCTCAAGTCTGCGGTTACTTAGTTGGAAATTAGCTCTCTCCCTAGAAAAAAACAAAACAAACAGAAGACAGGCTTGTAAGAAAGGAACTGAAATACTTCCAATCCTGCTGACATAATTCCTTAACAATCTTCTAGGAATTAAATAAATACTAACAGCCTCTGCTTTGATTTACTGATTCCATGCAACTTAAGAAATTCCTTCAAAAGCATGAACCACAAAAGGGAATTTCTTCTGCCTCCAGAGCAACATTTAGAAAAAAAATGCATTCCTCCAAGGTTAAAAAAATGACGTGAACATGAAAATGGAACTGCTAAACAGTAGTTAATATTTCTAAGCCTGCTACTGATATTAGACATGGATAAAACAACGAGGTATGGAACCATGTTAAATTTATAAGGCAACTTCTAGTGAGCTATCAGTCAAAAAGAAAATGTGCAATACTTGTATGAAGCAATAACCATTCTTATTTAGTGCTTGTGAGAAAAAAAACCAAACAAGTTAATTATATTAGAGACTTAATATTAGTAAGAGGCCATATTAACAAACATAAACATGCATGTTTTGATCTTAACATAACTAATTTCACCTCTCTTCATTTTCAAGCCGTTCTTCTAGCTCTGCAATTCTCGCTTCCATTTGAGCAACAAGTCCCTCTTTACTGGATCGGTAAGAACCCTCCAGGTGAAGGATTCGGCTCTTCAAGTCTTTGTTCTATAGTTAGAACATACTTGATTACTACATACATGTGCATATTAACAAATATCACCTTAACAAAACATAAATTTCTCCAGGCAAACATAAAGCAATCAATATATAGTTTTAATTTAGTAAATATGGAAAAAGAGAGTCAGTGAGATTTTACTGTTTATTACAAACAAATCTTCCATTATTGTGCTTTATTAAAAAGAATTTGAGTGTTAAGCTTGAGTTAAAGTTTTAGGCTTAAATGGACCCTTGAACTTCAGATGGTCACAAGCCCCTTCCGACAACGTTTTTTAATTTGACAAAATTTTTCAGATCCGTCTTATTCTGCACACAATTCTTCTGTCAAATTCTGTATTGTTCCCATATAACTCACTGGCAAAGGGCTAAAACAAGTAGACAAGTAAATTACTTTCAGCCAGTGTCGCTTTACTCTATCAAAGCTGTTACTGTGTTTCCGGCCCCCCCCTTCTTAACTATCCAATGCTACGCCTACTAGTTTTAAAAACTTTGCAAGCTGCTTGATCTCTATAAATGGACTTTTTGCTCAGATTTACACTTTAATTTTTATGAGGCTAGGTGATTTGGGTTTTCAGTGGGGACCTAATGGTAAAGTTTCCAGAAAAAAAAGAAGTTACATGGGGAGCAGAAAATAAAGCTCTTTGTTACAGAACTTCAAACCATGATCTCAGATCTTAAACACTAAAAAAAGCTATGCTAGCAAAGTCAGAACTAAAGTATAAAGATGTACGTGGGATATACCAGTAGGTGGCATTCTTTTTTCTCAAACAATTAAGATGGGATTAATTTCACATAATTTAAGGCACCGAAGTAGGTGTCTGGTATAAGCATGTTCTCTAAAGTCCCATTACAATCTGTTTTATGTTCTTGAGACCGTCAATAATACTGTGACTTGCTAAAACAGCTTTCCTCTGGATCTCAGCTAGGGGCTCTGATAGTAATTGTGCTTTCAAAGACCACTGAGCTGCAGAATAAAATGTTGCAAAAATCTATAAAGTATTTTTAATGTACTTTCTATCATGGATATTGAAACACGAGTCATATTCCTTCCTAGACAACAGAGAGTAGCAGTTCTCTACCAAATCTGTATCTTTTCTTTCAGAGGCATGTAATCTTTTCACTTGTTTGCTCCCACAGAGGAAAATATTCAACTAAAATCACAATTGCTTGAAATTATGATCTAACTTCAGCAGTGCTCCTGAAGTATTGTTAAGACTTTGAAGAACAGCTCCTCGAAAAGTGCTCAAAGCTTTTACAGCTAAACTGGATAACCGTGTCTTTGATATTCTATAGTCTTTTCTGTACATGTGCTTTTAAAAAGTTTCTATATTGATGTTGGTTTTATTCTAAAATAAGTGCACCATATCAACTGTCACATTTCGTATTTTTAATGTCTTGCTAACAAATACTGTATTCCTTAAATGCTTATTTGAATTTCCTAATGAAGGTAGATACCAGCCTGTTACCTTGCTAGTGTGATGATATGCCAGCCATAATTACCTGTCTTTCCAATGAAATTTTGTCACACTCCAAATCTTGCTTTATAGCTCTTTCCTGAAGCAGCTCTGTCCTCATTTGTTCAATCTATTACAGAAAGAAGAGGCATTTTAAAAAAATATTTAATTTACATTTATCTATATAATACTGTGTTTCTATGCACATACACGTATACATAAAGTACATATATCTATGCAATAAGAAAAAAATTGCTCTTTCTTAGAACTCAGGTCATATGCTTGATTTCAGATAAAGTTTACAATTACAATCTTGAAGAAAATTTTCCGCTTTGTGAAGCCCATATTATTCCCAGTGCTTATTCCAGGCATTTTCCAGCCACATTGGGTATTGTTGATGTTCAGTGGATATACTGTAGCAGGGAACTGAACTCTAAAACATTGCATGAGAGACATATCATGTGGCAGGCAACTGAGTTCTGGAACATCACATCAGTCTTCAAACACCTTCTACAGCTGTTTTCTTCATACTTCAGTCTGAAGCTCTGAAATGGCACCTTACCTTTAAGCTGCTGACTAGTCTACTTTAAAGTTTCACTTTATTAAACACAAACTGGTAGCTGCAGAGAAGTGCCTATAAGTCAGTGAGACACTCAACAGACAATTACAGTTTTTTAAGTCCATGAGAAGCCTTTTCGACAGACTCTGATGCATACTGGATATGACAGACAATTTGACGTCTGTCATGCCAGGAGAGCACCAACTTCTGGATTTAGGGAGGGTGGTTTTTATTTGTTTTGTTAAAACATAACTTTTGCTACAGTTTCTGTAAAAATTTCAGCTGCATATTCAGTAACCAAAAGGAAAGCATGTAAGATGTTTAAAAAACTACCTGATCAATCCAGAATCAAGATAAGAATACAGAATTAGTTTCGTTTATCTCACTATTGGACTTAACCAGAAAAGAAAATTCTGAGGATCAAAGAGAAACTCTCAACTGCCTAACAGCTGCTACTGAAACTTCGGGGCTAAAGGAAAGAGTTTGTAGTATCCAAATACTTTCCCCTCATTAAAAAACCCTCAAATCTTTACAAATGCCTTTGCAGGCACAGCTGATGTTACCGCAGCCTTTGTGCCATTCCCTGCACAATGTTCACTATGATGAATTTCACCTGGGGAACACAGTGAACATCTGTGCCAGCTACTGTGCCTGCAACAAGACTGACAGGTTTCAGTGGCCATGGCATTCTCTGCTTTACAACAGTTACATATGAACTTGCATAAACACACTCTCACAGTTAAGCAGCTCTAAGTTACAGGTTTATCTCACTAAAGGTCTTTCAAAAGCCATTGTGAATTCTTGCATAAAAAAATCCAAAAAGCACATGAAATTTTACCTAGGCTGTTTTTTTTTCCCCCACATTATAATATTAAAAGATATGTTTTTAGTTTATCACATGTTTAAAATAAGTCATTTACACTGTTTATGTAGCTTTGAAATGAATATATGAATACAAACAATGGTAGCACTGCGTGCAGTTGCATATGTTATGTCACAGTATGGTTTCAAAACAGTAAAAGGCATTCCTAAAAACTAAGGTCATAACAGTTACTGGACTGCAAATGTGAGCACGTGGCTGTGTTCTCAACAGCTGGGTAATTTCCTAAAAGCTCTCTTGGGTGCACAGAAGCCTAATAATAGTAATAATGCTGTATACATTATATGGTAAAATATTGCTTTATCTATGAAAATATTATTTTATATATAAAAATTAGCATCACTCGTATAAAATAGCTGCATTTATTCATGACATAGCTTTTCAAAAAAGCTATAACGTGAGAGACTACATAGAATTTATTCTGCTGTAATTGCTTTAGCCATGAAGAGAGACAGAAAAAATAAAGCAAAATTAGTAATAAAATGAAAGACTAATTAAAAATGCAACTGTCAACTGAAAAAAGGGGTTTTGTTTGATGTAGGAACTTGCTTAATGGACCACTCTGTGTCTTACTGTGCTCAAAGGCTGTGACAAATTTGTGCAACCTTCCCAAGATCTCAAATTGAGGAATTATTTAGAGGACAATTACTATATTTCCACGATGACTGCTACTATTGTTGGACACCTCATGATAAAAGCAACCTCACAGAAAAACAGTGGAAGAGAGAAAAAGTACTATATCTGATTATGATCAGAAAGCTATGCATAAACATATACAAGAGCTTGTAAAAAGAGAAAGGCAGCAGGACACAATTCTTGCTGGGGGAGGTAGAAACTGTTTTCAGTTATCTCCTTGCACTTTTTATTAGTAAACATAAAATCAACATGCACAAAGGAAAAAAAAGCAGCTCTCTGCCAAAATGTGCTCCAACTTTTCACTTATTTCCAGCAGTTAAGATAGGCTCTGGGTACGCACCATGCAGAGCCTTGTGCTTCGCATTCTACCTTTCCTACATCTAATATATTCTAATTATGTTAAAAGAATAAACTACTGCAGCTTAAGGCAACAGTTATCACAGCTGGATTTGAAGAATGCTAACAACAAAGAATTGAGAAAAGCAATAGTATCAGATTTTACAAACCCCTACTAGACATAACATCATTTTGTGACAACTTTAGGATTAGAAGCAGCTGTTGAGTTCACTATTAGTGAGAACAATTTGATTTCTAATAATATTTTAGATGCTATCACCATTGTTTACCATCTCATACTAGGTTCACAGCCTATGTTTCCTGTTAAAACTCAAGCAGGGAAAAGTAATGTGTGTGTATATATATATATGTGTGTATGACCCACATACACAATTCGCAAGTATGTGATCAAAAAACCATGTTTAACAAACAAACAAGCTAAAGCCAAACAAACCCCTTTGATCCTTCATAACTGAAAAGCAACCTTCACGTCCACATTTTCATTTGTTTGCTTCCCATATCTGGTGCCAGCTAAAGTGCAGGCATATGGCTATCCATTGGGACCTCTTTACCAAAAGGAAGTGAATAATGCAGTCAATGTAATTTCACCCTTCTGTATTTATTCTAAAATTGTCATGTAAACTAACTAGTCCATTTTTCACACTTACTGGAAAGAACTCTAACATCAACAGGCTCATGTTTGCAATTTCACAGAATACAAGAATTGATGAGGGTATCTTAGGTATATTTTCAATTGCGTTTGCAAAAACAAAATGGCAAGAGGTACTTCATTTCACTTGTTTGTAGGGAAGAAACCATCATGTACTAAAATGTGCCCTGTCCCTGCTCACTTCAGACTCAAAGGGCAGCTGAGCACTCTAGCTTTCTATATGTGTGTGGTGTTGACTATTTTGCTCTTTCCAGAGGTGCTAATAACTTATCATTTAAAAAACTAATAGCATATGATCCACCTTTGCCCCCAATTTTTTTAGTGTTTCCCCTTTGTTGTGGTACTTCTCAAGAACAAGGTAGGGAAGATGAGAACAGTGTCTCATGCAGCCATTCACTGACTCAGAAGAGTGTTTAAATTAAAAAAGGATAACATTTCATGGTAAATGAAATGTGAACTGTCAGCCTTGCCAATGTTTATTCAAACATTTAGCTTTATGTAAAATACAACCAGTTGTTTCAGTTTGGTTTTACCAGCAATTTGAGTATTGTAGTTCATTATCAGTACGTTAAAATAACACATTTACAATTAAAAAAAATAATAATTTACAGAAATACAGATATTACCAAAACAAATCCATTATAATTTCTCATGTCATTATAAATGCTTAGCAGACCCTGAAATACTCTCTAGTAATTTGACTACTTAGTCATTCTGGCATAAAATCAAAACAAAGAAACCTTTGTAACTCATGTGTGAAATCATAAGCTCCAGACCTCAAAATAAACACGTCTTTTACCCATTATGCAACATTTTGGTCACCCATCTGTATTTTAGGTTTCCATTCAGTTAGCAAATTAATTTATTACAGTACCCACCAATGCAACTATGACTAAGGTTCTTTAATCCCAGGGTTACAACACAGGCATGGACTAGTATTAAATGCTTCCTAATTTAATAATAACGTGACTCCCATTATTATGGGTCCTTTACATTCTATTTCACCCACTGACCCATCCTGTAAAATATGAATGGAATAATAGCAAGAAGACTATACTGCAGTCAAATAGAATCTCAGTAACCTGAGTCCCAACAAAGTAGTAAACAATGCCTTGGTGTTTCAAGGATGCATGAAAGAAAGCTGAGCTCTAACTCACTTGAAAACTCTTCCGCTGTCTCAGTGGCATACACAATTTCATTAAAAAGACATAGAAACTAAGATTTTACTTTCTCTTCTCCCTCTGAAATTAAAGCTATTCAAAAGATTGTCAGGAATTCTTTTATTTTTTCTGGAGAAAGAAAAATGAGAACAGACTATTGTGGGTTGTACCTCAATGCAAATTGTCTCCTGGACTTCTACAGTAGCGGACATGCTGTAATGAGTTATGCATCAGTTTCACAGCTTTCAGAATGTAAAACCAAGGCAAAGAACACTGTCTAGGCCGTGATATTCCAAGACAGCCACAACACCATATTCCTTTCCGTGGACTGATCAAAAACTTGCATAATACTGACTACTCAACCATGGATGCTCTGGTTACTTTTTCAGTCATCAGGCCCTCTCCCTACCTTTCTGGTTTATTACAAGTCTTTGCTGCAGGACCTATAATTTCATATGTCAATTCTTTCAGAAATCTTGCATAATATCACTCAGGCCTCTTTCTTCAGAACAATGAACTCCTAACTCTCTTAGACTTGGTGATTTCCAGCTCAGTGGTCTCATTTCCATTAGCGCACTCTACTTCCCCCCACCAGCACATTCACCGGGCTTGCTGAAGACAGAGACAAAATATTAATTTTTTTGAGGAGGCATATCTCCATTTTTAATCTTGATATCTTACCTCATCATACAGTTTTCACAACTTCTTTCTTCTACTTATACAGTCAACTTTTTGCTCCTTGTTTGAATTACTACAATAGGTCTCACTTAACTTGGCAAATCTCACTTTATCTTTACATTTTCTGCCATATGACACACACCTTGTTAATAAATCCTTCTTCCCCTCTTCCTGCACTATCTACTCATATACTGTACTGATAATGAACTATAATACCCAAAGTGTGGTGTATATACAACACTTCTGTAACTAATGACTGATGTTTTTATGTGGAAAAAGCTTTCCAACTGTCTTATCTTTGATATACCTTAATCAGTTTTTACACTTGTTATGAAAATAAAGCTTCCTCTCTGTTGAAACTGGCCAGCATCTTCAGTTCAGCTGACTTCACTTATTAATTCCACAATTTTCTAAAGCTCCTCCTTCTTTGAAATCAAGACTATTGTGCTGGCCTACTTTTCAGTAAGGTTAAAAAACTGTGATCTTTCAATCTAAGATAGTTTCTACAACCAGGCTTTTTCTGATAGCTTCACCACCTAAAACTAAGCCTAAGACAGATCATCTGCATGCATCAATGAATACTTGAAGCTCACTGCATCAGGAATATCAGAGGATGATAGTGGTCTTCAGTCTTTATATACAATCTGTGTCAGTCTTCCAGTTAGGAAAACAGGAAAAAAATGGTCCATGGTGACGTGGAGGAGCATATTTAATCATGTTCCTGAACCTTGGTTTTTGGATGTACATACGCTGCTTAAGTATAGCATATATAAACCCTACTGCTAATCATTGTTTAGTTAATCAATATTGTGATCCTAATAACACTTTTCCCTCCTCATTATACAACAGTTGGAAAACTTGTTCAAGTACCTGTTCTCTGCATCTATTGATCCTCTCAGACAACAAATCCGAATTAGTCTTTTCTTCATCAAGCTCAAGTTCCAGGTGAGATAACTTGTCCTAAGTGGAAGAAAGAAAAGTAATTTCAACATACTACTTTCCCATCAGGTCACTCTTCCTTAAACTTCAAGGACTCAAACTGTCTGAAAGACTAGGCTTGAAAAGTGAAATGCCTCTGAAAACACGTACGGAATCTAGAAAAAGAGATGGCAGGTAAACAAGTCTTTAAAGTGAATTTGTTTGTCTGACAGAAGTAAAATAGAGGTTTAATTTCCTTTTTAATGACTCCCACCAATTTCAAGAAAATAAGAGAAATTCTGTAATGTTTCTAGATACTGTTTTTAGAATGTCTAAGTCACATTATATATTTGGAAGTCAAATTTCTTTTCATTGAGTACAATGGTAGAAAAGTATTTGTTTATCAAAGTCAAATGACAGCTGAGTTGAACTGAACAGCTATGAAGCTATGAAGCCCTGTAACAACATAGTTAGAATAATGATGTTATTTAGGCTTCTGAAGTGAACTGATATCAGATGCTAAATAGAACTTATACTTCTAAATACTTATGAAGTTCTGAGTGATGGCCCTATGAATAAAAATACAATTTTGCCTGATAAACTCTAGAGAAAGTAAATTTAAAATAAAGTTAATTAAAATGATAAAATATCAATTGCAATTTAGAACACATCATGCTACAGTAGATATGAACAAATCGCCTTTAGAATACACCAGAATAATTCCTGCAGTAGTACTACATGGCTTTTCAACAACATCAAGTTATTTTGTTTCTTCCCAGGCAGAATCCATGTGAAATACTAAAATTATTTTAACCTGTTCTAATAAGATACCAACCCTTAAAAAATGTCTTTTACCTCCATTAGTTTGATTTGTCTTGCCCGGTCATCTTTTAAGTGGTTTTTGACTTCCAGTTCATACTCCAAACCCTTCACAGTCTGTTCTAGCAGCTGAGTTTTTGTTATTGCCTCATCCTGAGCTCTCTGGTGGTCCCTCAAGTTTTCTTCCATAAGACGCATCTGAAACAATAAGATTACGGTAATACACTTTACTTTCTAGAAAAAAGTGATGTCAGTAAGGGGGACTGACTACAAACATGACAGATCTGGAAGCATGACAGGAATTGCACTGAATTATATGCTTTTCACAGTAATTTTTGTTTTATCCACAAGATGGCACCAAGAAAATAAACTTGGATTAAATATCAGCTCTACAAAGGTGCTTCATACTACAGGTTTTACAGTGACAATTATACATAGTGGGTTATAGCAAGCCAAAATTTTTACAATTTTCTAAATGGTTATATCTTTGGAAGCCACTCTCCATCATTTATCAACAGTC
>NW_010114495.1:0-709 GCF_000699245.1 Pterocles gutturalis
GTAACAAAATAAGCTATCAGTTACAATACTGGACTTGAAGATTTCTTTTGTGTATTGCTGAGTGAACTAATATAACAATTTGCAGGAAACCAAATAAATAAAAATATCTCCTGCATCTAGAAATGTAATGAAAGTCTAGCAGAACTGTGACAGGGAACATCTCTCCTCAGCTGGTACATCATTTGACATTTATGTTTGACAACAGAAACACAGTATCATGGGAAGCTACATAAAGCAGCTGACTGTTGATCAGTAGAGGTGTTGGGTAGCTGCAACAGCATTCACTTTAAAAGCCGGTGTGATGGTATTCATGAGAAGAGCCTTACAGTATGGAGTTTGGACTCAGTACTGAGTCATTAGATTATTTCAACACCTACATATTAGGCACTGCAGCCCTTATCTTTTGAGTCCTACAGCCCACAGAAGGAATGCAGAATCCACTGGTGAGAAGTATCATTTTGAACCTGTAAATTAACACAGACCTTGCATGTGAGTCTCCTGGTTTTCAATAGCATAAGTATTTGGGCAGGATGTAGAAGATGAGCTCAGTCCTTACAGCTGAAATTTCAAAAACCAGTACATCAAAACCAATTGTAACCACCTAGTTTCAAGGAGGATCTGGTGCTGGTGGATTCTTTGGCAGCTGTGAACGAGCCTCTCTAGTTCAGAGAAGCAGACAGTTTTAGACAGACTCCCTCTTTTCCCTATT
>NW_010114496.1:0-3192 GCF_000699245.1 Pterocles gutturalis
CATCACCAGCACCGTCCCGGAGCACCCGGGGGTCACCCCAGCACCCCAACCATCCCCCAGCTGTGGGTGCCGACAGCCGCCAAGCATGCGTCGAGGGGAGCGGGGAAACGCCGAGGTGCTTCAAACGGCAACAGCGCCAAGGCAACGGCCGCTCCGCCGGCCCTTTGTCTGGTGGGTGAGAACAGCCCCGGTGGCAGGAGGGGCCTGCAGGCTGGCCAGCGGCGCGGGCTAATGTCACTCTCACTCCTACTTAAGGTGACTGCGTGGTGTGTGCACGTTTTTCATGTCAGGTATATTAAATATAACACGACGATGCACTGCACATTTCCACGCCAACCTAGTTGTCACTTTCGCTTGACTCATTCTCTATTGAGGAAAAATGCAGCACTGGGAATTTACAAGGCTTTTCAGTTAAATGGACATAAATCACAGGTTTCATTCAAACCGAATAATCACTGGCCATAAAGAGCTACTTGTCTCTTACCATATATTACAGTGAAGTTCCTGTGAGCAATAATGCAGCCATTCATGGCAAAGAAAAACAGAGCGAGACATTAAGAGCTGACATGTAATCCTGTTAGGAGCCTGACGTGGAGAGCGCGCCTGACATTTTTATCATATATGTCCATTTCTATTTGGAAAATCAGAAGAATAAAAATGATTACTCCGCTGCCCAAACCTACCTTCCTAAAACAGCCTGGCGAGATTTGTTTACATGCTGGGAAACTGCTTACTACGAATTCATAAATCTCTGATTCTGAAGCATTTCCCCTGATGTTTGAATTGAAGATATGACTGGAAAGATTCTCTGTAATGCTCTTCCACACCTCCATTTCCCTCACTACCAACACATAAACTGTCAATCCTCAGCTTTATTACATTCCCCTTCATTATAAGGCTCCTGGCAGGATGCCTGTTTCTAACCCAACTTTCCCTCTCACCCATGAAAAAAATCGGTTGATGACCTTTGCTAAAGGTTCAATAAAAAGCAGGGTGGATGCTAATAAAAAATCATGAGTGTCTTTGTCTCTATGCGGGGCTCGGACGTCAGAGAGCGACATGCTGGATTTATAGAGGTCTTGGGCTTTTCTTAGAGGCACTGGGAAAAGTTAAAAGGAAATTTATTAGTTTGCAAAAAAAAAATTTCTATTAAACCCAAAGATACTTAAGTGAAGGAATGCCTGATTCTAAAGTGCTATGTAGATGCCGTTGAAGGAAAAAAAACCACCCTGGAATGAGATGCATCTTTATTTTAGCTAGCAGGAGCTAGACGGGGGTCAGGAGAGGCCGGAGCGTGCTCTCGGAGTCCCGTGTGCTGCTGTGCTGCTGCTGCCCCACGTCCTGTCTGATCGGACCGGCGTAATTTGGGAAATGGGTCCCTGCCCATGGCACAGCCCCAGCACAGCGCCCGCTCCTCCCGACGCCCACGGGGTCCCTCCATCGCCGCACCATCGCCCTGTGACACCAGCAGGGACAGGGCTGCAGGGAACAACCTCCCAGAACCAGGAGCCTCCAGGAGCAGCCACCACATGCAGAAGAAGGTGTGTTTACCACGGCTGGCGTTCAAACGTTGTCGCGTTATAATCTTAAACAAGATGGATAGACACCCAGCACTGCATCCAGCAGCTAAAAGTGAGCCCCATAACGTTTGAACGCTCTTCACATGAAAATGCAGTAATATACATTCCTTCAAGCTACTGTGTGTCCAACCTAAATATCATCAGTATGAAAGTTTACAACCTTGAAATAAAAAAAATGTTCACAACAGAAACAAATCTTTCCTGTGATTACAACTTTTATCAGATTTATAGCACAGTGCTGTACTTTTCATAGAAAATATGAAATAACTTTTTATAGAAAATATGAAATAACTGGTATTTTTATAAATTGAGTTCTTGCTACAGATTTTATGTTGGCCACATTTATTTCCCGTTGTAAATTATGTCTAAGTTTGTGCAGTTTTACTGCATTGTCTCTCTTCTTACTTTTTACAGATCTCTACATTTCCGATGCCATTTTCTTCTTTTGGATTGTTCTATTTTTCTTGCTTACTTTTGACTTGCACTTAGTGCTAGGATGTCAGTCTTATTTGTGCTCAGCCTGAGGAGGCAGAGCACTCGATAGCTCCTCATCACGCCCCGCCGTGCCCCAGAGACCCCTTCCACCGCAGGGCCGCCAGCGGGGAGGGAGCTGAGGAAGGGCCCGGTTCAGGAGTTAATTACATTTGCTCGAGTGATCCACTTTCATCTGCAATCCCGAGCACAGACTGCTTTGACTCTTTTGCAGCTGTTTGAGTAACGATCTCCCCGCACACGGCGCAGAAACTCCGCACCACGGCAGCATCCGCAGAACCGTCCCCTTGCACCGCCGCTGGGATGGCATCGCACCGTCTCCAAAGCACACGCCTCCTATAATAACGCTGATTCTACAAATGAACACTCACCTAATGCTGCTTCTGCGCTGTGCTCGGTCAAGGACTTCTCAGTCTTTACATTCTGAGAAGGATGTAGCTGTATTTACATATGCATGAAAACGCGTTGAACGTAAGGAGAACGGTCAGACGTGAGACCGTTCATGGGGAACCTCCTCTCGGCAGCTCTGCCGCCACCACGGAAAGACCGTGAGCACAGGTCTTCCCAGGGAGGAAGAAAATACTGCATCCCACTTCCAGCTAAAAGCACCAGATTTGCTTAGCGGTGGACTGCACGGATTCTGTAAACTCCATCCCCAAATCCCTGGCGGCAGCAAGGACCCTTCTCAGACCGGATAATTCACCTGACTGCTCCTTGCTCTTCTTTCCTCCTCTGCTGCTGCAGCCATCTTCTTTCTCCACCTTACAAAATGTTCCAAATATAAACGTGGGCTACATGTGCTTGTTCTCCAGCAGGCAGACTGGCCCCAGCACGGTGTCACCCATGCCCGCGATGTGACTGTGTCCCTGCGTGCAGCGGTCAGCGTGCCACGGGGGCCACCGTCGCTGGCAGGACACGTGCACGTAACGGCGTGACACGAAGTTTTATTTGCACTGTGACAAGGGACAGAGCCTGGCTTTAGGGAGCGGGCTGTGTGGCACACGGCGGGTCAGGGAGGCAGGAAAGCCACCAGGCTCTCCCCGCGATGCTGCTTTGCGGGGCGCTGGGCGCAGCCCGGTCCCAGTATCATGGAATCAGGGAATGGTTTGGGTTGGAAGGG
>NW_010114496.1:3313-4828 GCF_000699245.1 Pterocles gutturalis
GTGCCCCGTGCCCAGTGTCCCCAAACGCAGGGGCGCTGCGGCGGGTCCTCGGCGAGCAGGAGGGCGCGGGCTGCACGGCCCCGCTCCCCGGCGGTAAATCAGGCGAACGAGGTCTGCTCTTCAACACTGCAAAATCGCACACTTATGTAAAAATATGATCAAAGTTTTATACATGTAGAATTTCCTAACAATAAATCACATAAATGGATATCTACACTGGGTAATAAAACTGAACAGATTCTAAACTGATCGGTAAAGTTGCTCATAAATTGTTGTTTTTAGCAAGCTGTAAACAAAAGCTGCATAAATACCAAGTGAGCCCTGTAATGTAACTAGGTACAGAGAGAAGTGCTCCAGCTGCTCCGCTTTCAGAGCAAACGCACCAGGTTTGGACAGTGTTTGGAACTCTTTTGTTATGGCCCAGCATAAACATCAGATCTCCTGCGTGATATACTGGCAACAAAGGCAGAGGAAGGAGCAGAAATAAACGCTGCCGACTTTGTTGTCTCGTGGTGTTCTCCCCGCAGAGGTTCACACGCCATTCCATACCTCGCTGGGGTTTGACGGGGCTGTGCGAGGCACACTCTCCTCTCTGCTGTCTGTATTTTATTTAATTGCATCTCAGCAAAACAAAGCAAGCACACACACATCCATGCAAACCATGCACTGAAGGCAACGCTTACCTGATGGGGACCTACCGGGGATTCCCAGCCCAGAAATCACAGAAGAACACACTGTGAATTCTCATCTTTTTTCGAACGCCCGTTTCAGAATGAAACAGAACCCGTCACTTTGGCTGCCTGTCCGGGGGTGGCACACAGCGAGCCCCCAGCCCGGGACCCGCAGGCTGGGTTACTAGCACAGGGGCTCGGAACCTGCCAGGGAAAAGCCCTTCCCAGCGCGGGTGCTTCAGGTGGTAAAGGCAGAGATGTCAGCTTTGATTTGAGCTAACAGAAAGGGATCTTTGGATGGAAAAGCTCCAGGACCTTTGAATTAAATGAAAGACCAGAACACTCTACAGAATGTCTGCAATAACAGTCTCTACAGAAAATTATGAGGAACTACATAAATCCACCCTCTTCCTCTTCACACAGGCTCATTAAAGCAGTACTGACTCTCTGGGCAGCTATAATTCTGCTGAGTGATCCCCTGGAATCACCCTGTCAATACCCAGTGGTGTGCTGCCTCTCCAACTATCTGTGCCCCTAATATTCCTCTCTTTGATGGGATTTGCTGACCTTTAATCTGATGCTAGTTTACTCTCATCACTGAAGTGCAAGTCAGAGAGCAATAAAACGGCAACCTCACTGATTCAAAAGGGAGAGCTAAAGCGCCACTAACTGTGAATCTAACCTTTCGTAATGGCTCTCCCCTTAAAAGGGGAAACATGAAGTGCGAGGCAGCTAAAACAAACAATATTTAATGCTGACTGCAAGATTTATTGCAGCCCTCTTTGCATGAGTATTAAATTGGAATTTCAGGGCAGTAAACTGAGGAACAGAAGAGGGACAGCCA
>NW_010114497.1:0-7957 GCF_000699245.1 Pterocles gutturalis
CATCCCCCTCAGAGGGGTGCGGCAACGGGTGTCCTGCGAAATGAGCAGTTACTGGAGAGGGCGGGACGGGGAGGGTTATTTACCCGGTGACCGCTGCGACTGTCCCTTGGCGAGCCCCTCCACGAGAGGGAAGAGGCGGCCTGAGGGGATGGAAGGAAAACTGAGTGAATCTGAGTCGTCCTGCTTGGAAAAGAGGCGGCCAGGGGGGTGGCATGGTTGTTAACCTTCTGTGTGAATTGTTTGCCTCCATCTCTGTAGTGAGTAAGGCAGGAAACCACAGGTTTAAACTGCAGCACGGAGCATTGTGATTAGGTACTACGGTAAAAAGTTCTGGTAACAGGATGTCTGCGTTGGACTGTGTTAGAAAGATAAAGAATTTCTGGTGCTGGAGGCCTTTGTGAACAAATCAGACTGTTCAGTTACCGTTGCATTGCCATTGCTGCTCTTTGTTGTACAGACGTGCTGTCTTTTAAATTTTGAAAGAGATGTGGAACACACACAGACTTGTCTAAAAGGCAAATGGGGATGCTTTTCGTAGAACCGCAGAATGATTTGGGTTGGAAAGGACCTTAGAGATCATCCAGTTCCAACCCCCTGCCATGGGCAGGGACACCTCCCACCAGCCCAGGTTGCCCAAAGCCTCATCCAGCCTGGCCTTGAACCCCTCCAGGGATGGGGCATCCACAGCTTCTCTGGGCAACCTGGGCCACTGCCTCACCACCTTCACAGGAAACGTAGTGCTTAGATAAATATGCAAGATTTAGGCCTTGATTTTGCAAATGTGCAAACATTTGGGCTCATTTAGCATGGAGTATTTCCCTCGTTTTGCTTGTTAATGTGTGGTCTGGACTGTATGGATTATAATTGCTGGGTTTTAGGTTTGCTTTTCTTTCCTCATGTTGCGTTTGGTTTACAGATAATGAAACACCGCCACGCATCTTCCAGTAAAATGGGGGACACCACTGGTGGGAAATCATCAAAAAGAAAATTAAAATTGCAAGATCAACAAGTGCCTTCTAGCAAAAAAAAAAGAACAGATGGAGAGGGAAGAATACAAAGTCAAAAAAGAAAGGTAATTATTATTTTGCATCAAACAAATTAGAAAAGTAACCAAAGAAAAGAAAGAGGTATTTTTGCCCAGATTTTACTGGGATTTGTAGAGAATATTTCATTAACTAAACATAGCCTTTTTGAGGAAATGTCCAGTGTGAACAGCTCCTTTGAGACCCACTGCCGTAACTGCTCCCTGTTTTCCTGAATTTCTAGTTGCCTAGTGACAAGTAGAGGGAAGCGTTGCCTGATGATTAATAAAAAAGGCAGTCTGGTTGTGCGGCTTTGAAAGCTGCATCTGTTTGAACAGAGTGATAAAGTCAGTGTTTGTTCAGGCCAAGTCACATTTATTTCTGGAAAATATTCTTTGTATGTCTCAGGATTGGCCTAGGCAGCTTTCTGTTGGAAGAGAGCTTGCTTAACCACTGAACGTATAAACAACATGATCTCAAGATGTGGCTGGATAGCCAGACATCATGTGTATTTCTTATTTCACGACCTCATTCTTGGAATGGGTGGAATTAAGAAGAGTGAATTGCTTTCCTTAACCTTCTTGAGATGAATTATTGTTTTATTGTTTTTATGGTGGGTTGCTACTAGTAGATGAGTGGTTGCACAGCAGAGCATGTCTCAAAATTACCACATTGCTGTAAATTTTTCTCTTCAGCAGGTCACTCAAGCAGTCAAAAGGAAAGCTAAGGAATATGAGGACTGTTCCCCTGCAGGTAGGATTGTATTCTTTCTTTATGTTTGTCTTGTGCAAATTCAGTGTTTTGTAAAAAAAAAAAAAACACTGAAAGGAAAAACAGTAACTGCTATGTTGAAATCATAGATATCTGAGATGTCACTGAAACAAGTTTCACAGTTTTTTTTCTGAACAGTAACAGTGAGTATTTGCAGTACAGTCTTAGCCAGTGTGCTTTCCTATCATATGTGTTGTTTATGCACATAGTAAGCATATACTTTTGTTTGCAAGTAGTGTTCTTGTGTAAAATTCCACCACAAGCACCCATAACATTTAAATTTTCCCTTCAGAGGTCATTATCTTCTCTGTTACCATCTGTCTTAAGAGTGACATGTGGTGTATTGAACATACAAATGAGAAGAGGCCCCTGCTGCGTTGAGTTTCTCGCTTATGTATATTCCCCCTCTTTATCCAGGTTTGACAAATCATATCTTTTTCTTTTTCTCTTTATGTTAACAGGAGAAAAAGATTCTTCAAAAAAGGTGAAACTAACGAGTGCTAAAATAGGATCTTGGCAGACCCTCTCAGAGAGCAGCAGGCAGCTTCTGAAAACTGTAATGGATTCAGCAATACTGTAAGTGCCAAAAATCTTGGTGATTCTTCTCTGTTTCCACAAGAAATAATGTAAAAATCATAACCTTGCCTGAACTGGAAAAGCTTTGGGGTATTTTTGAGCAGTATAACTGGCTGTGTATATTTTGTCCAGTATAATATAACATTTTCTATCTGAATTTGGAAATTTTCGACTAGGGAAGTTCTCCCAATGTTTACTTCACTTGATATGCTCTCTGTGCTTGCAAGCTTTGTGATGAAAGTTCTGGCTTTATTTTTCTTTCCAGATCTGTTTTATGCCAGCAAAGTGAGAGAGAAGATGATGTCCAGAAACACCTAAATTTACTGAAAGAAAGGTAAGAAATTATAATTTAAAAAAAAAAAAAAAAAGGAGGAAGGGAAAGGAATGTAGTTTACCCAGTTGTTTTGTACACTTACAGAATTGCTCCTGGGAGCAATCACATTTAGGAAATCTTGGAAGGGAGAATTGATGCAAAATCAAGGAGGGAAATATCTTGATGGTAGCTTGATTGAAGTGAACAAGCAAGAGTTGTTAAAAGACCCACTTTAACTACTTCTATACGAGTAACAGAACCCAGGAGGTATTCTTAAGAGCTCCTTGAGTCAGCTTTGTGTTCTGTATACATGGTTTAAATTTGTGGGCAGCTATTTATTTTCTTATCATTTTATGATAGTGGCAGGGGCAGTTATAGCTAAATTTTCTTAAATGCTAATTCATTTTCTGACTGTTGAAATTACTTCAAAGAGTTGAAATTTTGTCTTGGGGCGTAACTCGTAGCCTTTTTATGTTACTGTGGGTGTAATTATGTATGCTTGAGTGTCTGAGAATTTTTGTGTGCATGTGTTCTGCTACAACAGGCTTTTATCAACTTAGAGTCTGAGCCTATATGTTGCTTTGTTCTTACAGTACGTCAGGATTCAAACATGAGGAGCCAGTTTTTCATAAATAGTTTTCTTCTTTTTTTTAATGTTTAGTTTGACATGTTGGGTCTGATTTCTGAGTTGCCAAACTCCTGTAATCTCATCTGAGATGCATAGAAATTGTGGCAGTTTGGTGTATCTAACAGCCAGATCCAAGCTGGAAGAATTTAAGTCTTCCTCAGAATGAGAAGGACCTTTGAGCAAGCTAAAACTCTTTCTCTGGCAGAAAACTATATATCGTATTTCACAAAAGCATTTACAGATTTAACTAATATGATTTTGTGTGGAAGCAGTTAAAAATTCTGGTTTTAGAACTTAGTTTTACTTTGAAAAGCAGAAGGATCAGAACTGGGAAAATACTAGCTAATGTCAAATTACAGTCAGGGAGTATACAGGGCAATGGGATAGAAACCACACAACACCAGTGTAATAGCGAATGTTAGAATGGTGGGTTTTCTTCTTCCTGGTTTCTTCCTTAGTTGTCTATTCCATGTGATTTTTGGAAAACAATTTAAGACAGCTTCTCTTCTTGTCTGGATCCTTTTACTTCACTGGCAGCAATTGGGCTAAATTGAGTTTAGCTTTTCCCCAGAGAAGTCATTAGTCAGCTTTCTTTTTGTTTTGCAAAGAAGTCCAAACAAGTCATGCTTTCCTCTTTCTATAATAAAGGGTGCTGAGATCTTTCAAGACTTTAAAGGTGCCTGCGGGGAATCTGGGCAACCTGAAGAATGTCGCAAACCTTCTGATGGCAGAGAAACAAATGCTTGAGACAAATGAAGAGTCTTTGACACAATTGCAGGTATGAAAGGCAAGGAAGGGATGAAAATATCTTACCCATCTGCTGCTGCTCCTCAGTGTGTTGTAACTTTTTAGTAGACGGACCGCTGGCTATGCCTGTGCTGTTGTGGAGAGGTTGTCCAATGTTCATCATTGTCACCGGCCTTTCCTACAAAACAGTGTATCTTTTTGGATGTTTTTTCAGGGACTCAACTGGTGCTGATTATCAGTATCTTATACGCAAAAGATTCACCATCTCTGAAGTAAATTTTGTTCTGGTTTTTGTGTCTATTTTGTCTTAGGAAGAAATAATAGAAACTGAGCGATCAGCAGAACACATTGAAGAAAGTATACAGCAACTGCAGTACAAAATCCAGGTGCTCAAGAACCAGTTAGAGGAAGATGAAAAAAAGGCCAGGAAGGTATTTGCAATAGATTTTGGTGCATTCCTCTAAGGAGAAGGTGTTTCAAAGCTAGCACATCTGGGCTGTTTCTGCAGAGCATATCATATAAGGAAGGCAATATTTGCCTTTGGCAAATCTTTCCATCTTCAGTTCCAAACTTAAGAAGTTTAGTTTTCAGAAGCTGGATGATGATAGCCAGTTTATTTTCCTACTTGTGTGCCCGATGTTTGGTTTTGGATTTTTTTCTCTTTATTTCTTTTTTTTTTTTTCTTTTTTTCTTGTAGGTATTCCAGGAAAATAGCAGTGGAGCACTCCATCTTCCAGAACTCCCCAAGCACAGTTTACAGGCACCCACTTTGCAGGTAGAGCATGGAATATATTCAGAGACCCCTTGGCTGTGAGAAGGAAGGCAACCGAATGTGCTTTTATCACTTAGCCTCTGCCAGAAAAGGCAATTTTGAAATATCTGAAAGATTTATCTTTTAAAATTTTTTTTAAAAAATTATTTCCATTGAGAACTATATGCTTGCATGTTAAAAACAGGACAAAACCCTAGAAACCTTGCGATTTAAAGGATCACCTTTCTTTTCCTAGGAACTCTATGGTCCTAGGGAATGTGTAATCCTTTCTGAAGTATATCTCTCTGTAATTAATGGAAGGAAGACTGTCTCATTCTGTGCCTTTGAATATTTTTTAATTTTTGGTGTTATTTAGGTACAGCTAGGCTGCATGAAAGTGAGATTTCTGGTGGACTCAATGAAACATGTTTTTTAATTGTTGTTTGTTATGCTTTCTTTCCTTCTTTAGGAAGAAATTATGAAGATAAAAAATCAGAAAGGTCTTTTAAAGGATATGAATACTATTCAGCAGTCAGCTGACTTGAAGAACTTGTTAACCCTCATTGAAAAGACCTATGAGAAGGTGGACTTTCTTTGAGAAACTGAAATATATGGAGTCTCCTTTGAAGAAGATAACCTATGCCAGCACTCTATGTTAATGTAAAGCAGCAGGATGCTGATCATGTAAACAGTGTTTTCTTCCTAATGGCTTTACTGTAGTGACTGCTAAATTGCTGTTAGAACATTTTCTATGAATACTGGTATATAAATCTGTAGATATATTCTGGGACTCGTGATTTAAGTGATCAGTCAAATTTTTTTGGTGTGGGAATTTTTTTTGGACCTGTAAGGACTTCTAATGATGATACAACCTTAGGAAAAGGGAGAGAATTGGATCCTGTGTTTATTTGGGCATTTTTGTAGAATAAGGCAACCTATTCCATTATATGTGGATTTTAATATTACATCAGTAAATCAGTGAAGGCAGTATCTCTTACCAAACTCACTTTTGTTTTAGGGTTAAATATTCTTTAAACCTGAAACACATAGTGAAACTATGCTTATCAGTTCAGTTGCAAATCCCCTTTTCAACTTTTTTACCATTTTTTAATAAAAAAGCTCCATGTCAGGAAACTGAATAATTTCTATCAAAAGTACAGTTTTGGTGGGTTTTTTACATTTTCATATTCACTGCTTTAAAAAAAATAATATTCACACCTGGTTTATCCAGCTCGTTGGGGAAAGCAGATAAGAATATTATAAGCAAATCTCTCATCTCAGAGTTGTGTACTTGCCTAATATGTTGTTAACTGTCAGATATTCTTCAGCTTTAGAGAAGGAAAATTAAGCCCGAAGTCTACTTTCCCATGCACTTCAACCTCTCTATTTTTACCATCATAGAACTTCTCCCCTGAAAGATTTATATTAGTTATAAATATCTCATTTGGCACAGAATAACTGTTTGTTACTGCTGTCTATATGAAGCTGTGGTTGTACCATACAAAGGTAACAAAAATAAAATAATTATACAATAGACACCTGGTCAGTTAGAGGCAATGCTGAATTACACAGCCAAGTAGAACATTCAGAAAGAGCACCTGACAAACCTCAGTCCTGAGGCTGTGTAGACGTGGTGCAAAGCTGTCACTAGCAATGGCTGAACTGCAGGACCGGGCTAGATACAGAAGCAAGTGGTGATTATTTTAGTTTATTTTTTTTTCCCTGATATCGCGTGATTTATGGTAGGCTGGCTGGCTGTGGATGTTGTAACTTTGGGGTTGTCATACCCATATAAGCAGGATGATATAAAACAGGAACTTAAAACCAGACTTTTAGGAGGTGGGCTCAGCTCAGTTTATGTGTTGGGGGATACCCTTGGGCAGAGCTGCTGAATGATCAGATTTTGGTTTCTGATGAGATCAGAGTACTGTTCTAGGAGAAGGTTCACTGTTGATCAGTGTGTGTGGAGCTGTGAACTTGTGTGATTTGACCTGGGAGCAGTTGAAATTCTTCAATTTTACAAACTTTGGCTTCCAGTAGGTAAGTCACAAGCCACAGATTTCTTAAGATACAACAGGAATATTAATCTGTATCCCATATCAACCCTTTGTCACCTTCAAATAAAACATCTTTCTGTATGTGCTCACCCATACTGCTGTGTTCCTTCTTGACTGTTTTGCCTTGTGCTATAGGTTCTCAAGTCCGAATCAAAAGGGCACTATGGGTTAGCATCATCAAACTGGACGGACAGGGGCAACCGAAAAGTCGGGCACAGGGTGAACAGGACTGCCACTTGAAATGGTGTTTGGGGCTGCTTAGCTGGGTTGATTTTCTCTTTGGCAGAACGTCTCTCAGTTTATCTCAGGCTCTGTTTTCTCGTAGTATGAAGCTTGGCACTGAGGATGAGAATTGACTACCTTAATTTCACTACCACTGAGAAGAAAAAGGGTAATTGTAAGTATGTGCAAAGCAGATCATTCTCTGGTATGAGTGCAAAGAGATTAAATGTCTTAATGACAAAATTAAAGGTTCTCATTAGAGCCTCTACTCTTGAACGAGCCTTTTGACTCTTTATTAACTATGCTTACAGAGACCCTGCGCTGTGCCCCCTCCTCAACCTGTCATTCTCAGAGGTGCTGACGGGCTCGGCCGTGGCCAAGGGCGTGTCCAGCCTGGAGCTGGGAAATTTCCAGCAGCTTCTCACAGGAGCAGTCTCGGTAGCATGCCTCTCGCCTGCTACCAAAACCAACTTGGACCTGAGGAATTTCTATCAGTTACTTACAGGAACTGTCACTGTAGCCCTTCCCCTGCTATCAAAAACCCACCAGACAAAAGCCACACCATCTCTGGTAGTGGATTTCTTCTGAAAGAAGTGATTGAGATAAAAGGTGGAAAGCTTGAAGCTTTCCGTGTGAAAATGCAATTTATGTAGCTAAACATTTACTAAGAAATAAGTCCTATATTTTAAAAAAAGAGTTTTAAAGACAAGGAAGGGCTTTGGGCGTGTACCTGGAGAAGAGTGTTGCCGTAGGTTTGATGTTGTGCATGGTGTCCTCTGCCCTTACTGGAGCCAGCTGCAAAGGGAGGTGGTTTCTCTGTGAAGAAGGTAACCCAGATGTTACTGCTGCCAGGACAGTCAAGGACTTTCC
>NW_010114498.1:0-5355 GCF_000699245.1 Pterocles gutturalis
TTTTTATATATATAAATTTGGGGGGGTTGGAAAAGTTCTCTCCATGCAGATTTCCATTGGGCTAAATCAGAATTTTCACCTTGGGGCAGGCGAGTGGTTGGGATGCTGTGCAAAGGGAGACGAGTGGAAAACTGGGCTAAGCCACGGCAGAATAACCTTCTGGTGTGTCCACTGGGACTCTCCTGACACACTTCACCTAACGCTCTTCTCAGACAGATTATCCGTGCGCTCGTGCAGGCATAAAGAGGAGGTCTGGTCTGCAATGAGACACCTTGAACAGACAGCGCCTGGACCCTGGCATCCACTGGCACTGCACATCAAGGGCTGCTGGACACAAAAGTTCCAGCTCTGGGTAACTACCGAGCCAAGCAGGAGGAAAACATTTACACCAGTGGGCATGGAAATGAGCTGCACCATCCAAGGCAGGCTGGAGGAGCTGTGTTACTGTGGCAGTTTCAGTCCCCAAAAAGCACTCTCCAAATCAATGCTGTTATAGCACCACAAAAGAGACACCCAGAACATATCCCTGTTTATGGGGGGCAAGAACTAAATTAGAGCTGTGCCTTCGCCTTGCAGAGAGCGGCTGAGGTCCTGGAGTTAAACCCGAACAATCTTCCAGGCAGTAAAACAGTATCTTCAGTTATTAATGAAGAATACAGCTTTATAGAGCCTGCATTGTACAGCAGGGCACTGGGGCTAGGAGATGGTCGGACCTGATGGCAGGAGATTCACACCATCTTCACGGACAGCATAGAGCTGCTTACGGAGCAATTATGTACGAGAGGGAAAAATTGAAACACACAGTAATTAGCCAGCAGCAGGACAGCTATCGCTTTCCTTCTGTCTCCACGAGTGGGTTCCTGGCCGCACGCCATCCATCCTCTTCCTCCCACCCCACTGCCCCCCCCGCCCTTTCCCACCCGTGGGGACTTCAGGGGAATGTGTCAGAGCGCGAAAAAAAAGCCGCATTCAGATCCGCGTGCTGTAATGTGCCTGACAACATTATATTCTGATCCAGCTCTTCACGTAACCTTCAATTTATTTCTAAGCCCCTGTGTTTATTTAACCGAATCTGTCTTCCGCTGTTTGGAGCGGTAGCACTCAACCTTTAAACAGCCCAAGAGCCACTTCAGCCTCCAACAGATGCAGAGAGCTCCCAAGCCGGGGGAAGTCACAAAAGAGCCCGGGCGCATTGTGCCGCGGGCGCCGAGCCGCACCGAGCCCCGCGCTATTCATCGCGCCAGCGCCGCCGCAGAGGTTGCAAACCAGCACAGCTTCACTCGGTGCTCGGGAAGAGAATGGGGGCTTCAAGGCTGGGCTGTGCCAGAGGAGATGAGGATGAGGGCTCCAGCATAACAGGGAGGAAGGCTGCAAGATGGGGGCTTGGGTGAGGTGCTGTGGGTCTCTCCCACAGCCTTGGGGAGCTGAACCTTGGCGTTTTGGCATGCGAACCCATCCTTCACACCATCCAGCATGCTAACCCATCCTTCACACCACGGCATGGGCACTGGTGACCACCAGCTGGCCCCAGTTGCAATGTCACCATCTTCCCCCAGCAGAGAAGGTCACCACTTGCTCGGTTATCTGTGAGCATCCTCACAACACATTCCTCTCCAGTAAGACCGCCTTTCCCCAAGCTTCTCCCACCCAACGCTTCCCAGCTACACCAGGACCTCGAGGGACGTGCCGCACTGGTCCCAGGTGGGAGCAGCCCCAAGCACAATGCTGTGACCCCAACATCCCACAGCTCCCCCATCCTGGTGCCACCCCAGGCACCCAGCCCACCACAGCTACCCCGCAGCACCTGGGCCAAATCCTGCAGGATTTGGGGCATTTCCTGCTGTATTCACTGCAAGCATGGAGTCACCACAAAGCCCCAGAAAGCTGGACCACCCCCCAGGTGTTTTTTTCCAAAGCCAGGGGCTTGGGACCAGCTGGGGAGGGGACAGAGCTTGGGCTGTGACAAACCCATCTGCCCATGGCTGCACTCTTGTCACCCAGAGAACAAAACCCCGATGGTTTCCTATCGCTCTCTCTCTCAATTCAGCAGAGTTCTGTGCTGGCTTTGGGTTCACCGCCTTCCATTCAGAAACCTGATGCAACTTATAGGGGAAAAAACCTTGGCTTGCTTTTCTGTTTACTGTTCCCGAGCATAATGAAAATGTTAGAACGCTAAGTCTCTTGACACCTGCCACCCCAGTAATGCTCTTGCTTTACTTCTTTTTTGTAGTTACAAGAGTTGGTGAATATATTTAAAGCTCTTCAATTCACTTAAGTCGAGAAAGACGTGCTGCATATTCAATGAAATGCCACAGTTGTGACACGTTCCACATCCTCCGCTGTGTTAAGTCTCTTCATTTATTCTTTTACAGTCACAGAATTTATTCCGTTATGAATAAAATTATCTCTGATGTCCTTCAGAAAATAATGCAGGGCTTTTGACTGAAGGCAGGAAGTTCAAGGAAAATATTCCAGGTGCCCAGGACATGAAGAACAAGTCATTGAACCTTTTTCATCGAGCTGTCATCTCTTCCTCCGGCTCGCGCGCTGCACCCCTGGCTCCAGACAGGCTTCTGCCTCCGTGAATAATGATGAACAGCGCCGGAGCCTTTCGGCCGCTGAGTGCCAGCCCCGTGCACTGCAGGGATGGGGGATGCTGCTTCAAAAAAATAAAAGAATGCTGTGGCTCAAATTCTCCTCTGGTACCACCAGAGCAAGGTGCCCAGTGAAACCACAGGGGTTTGTAATGATGAAGAAACCAAGTTTTGCATGAAAACAGTGCTGTGGGGTGTCTCCCTTCTTCTAAATCTGGAGCAGTGGCTCTGTGGAGGGCGAGGGGAGTGATGTCTTTCCTGGGGTTCTTTTTGTTGGGTTTTGGGTTTGTTTGTTTTGTTTTGTTTTTTTTAAAGTAAGGATCCTGATGCTACTTGTGAGTTTGGTGACAGCCAGGAGGGCAGAGAACCCCCCCAAACACGCACATCCCCCCGGGGTGTCCCCACAGTGCCTAAGCATCCTTAAGCTCTATAACCAAGACAAGCGACACTTCCGAGCACATCCACGCTGGTGCCTGCAGACTGCCCTGCAGCTCCGCCTGAAGCCACCAGTATCTCCAGCATCCTGGAAGTCGGACCAGGAGTGGCTGGAGAAATGGGAACCAAAGACCCTGATTTTCAGTCCCGGGCTTTAGAAGCACCAGCTGGTTTTTGCTACTGCCTGAAGCATCCCTTTCCCAGAAAGCCTCTGCTTCATACCCTTGGAATCATGCACTTTCCCACCTGGGTCCCACAGTGCTTCTGATTATTTAATGTGACCATGTTCTTCTGTCCTTTGTAAGACTCTGAGCAAAAGCAGCCCAAGCGGACGCTGGTCACTGTACGGATTTGGAATACGGATACCCAGGCGCTCTCTGAAGAGCAGAATAAAGATGGGGACGTGGACTCGGTTTTCTGTGCCTCACAATGTAATTTCTTCCTCTATTGTCAACATCATTGTTGATCCTGAAATTATAGTGTCTGAGGAGTTATTCAGCAGCAGAAGTAACTGCAAAGCGAGCGTTTAAATAAACCCAGAGATTACAGAGGCAAAATACAAAAATGACTCCGAGAAGCTCATTTGGTTTCGTTCCACTACACTGGAGTGTTATCTGAGAGTGGGAGGAAAAAAAAACCCAAATTGGTTAGGTGTGATGAGAAAAACCCAGGCAGCTCTCCACCTGCATCACAGCCTATTGATTACCCTCCAATGACAGTGTGGGTCAGGCATTCGGCACTCAGCTAAACCACATCTCCGCTCCACGCGAGAGCTCTGCTTTTGGAGGGGACTGCAGCAGAACCTCTCTTGGAGAGCTCACCGAGTGGTGAGGGGGTGTTTTCTCCCCCCTTTTCCAGGTAATCTCCTGGTTTTTAAGGCCTGCCTGATGATTTCCTCTGCACACTTAACAGCAGAAGCAGGATGCAATTCCCATTTTCTCCCTGCACCCCCAAATAGCCGCAGCAAAGGGGTTTGGCAAGCCTTGGAGATGAAGCCACCGCTGCTCTGCTCCCAGCAGAGCCCAGCACAGAGCATTTTTAAAGGTACCCAATTTTCTCCAACCTGCCCAATTTCCACCCAGCAGCAGTTTCCTTCCTCTCTCACTGTCTCTCTTGAATGAGGGGGCTTGAGGCTGCAGAACACCCCCCAGCCCACCATGGGGGAGGAAATCAGGCTGCTGCTATTGGGGGAATCGTATTTGGTGATAAGTAAATCTTTTAGGTTTACTTCCAATTATTTTTTTTTTAAACATCAGACTTTTATCTTAAAAGGAATCAACATTTCTGTGCCTTTGAAGAGCAGAACCCTCCTGATATTCATTACTTGACTCAGCTGTTCACTCGGGTCTTTTCCTTTGATGAAAAACTTTGGTTTACAGGCAGCATTTAGCATCCTGATTAGTACGTAATGTGACCTACTATGGGAATAAATGGGGATGTAGCACTGGCTCATAAGCAGAAGAGTTGACTTAGTTGCTTTAAGAGGGGGAAAAAACAAACCCTTGAGAATCATTATCTAACAAAACTACTTACTTAGAAAAAAATGGTGGAAAACCAATGAAAACAGGCATTTTCTCCTTCCCACCTGGCTTCAAAGGAAAGGAGGACCACATCACAACTAACACCTGCCTGAGATCTGCCAGTCCCAGGTACCTCAATCTTAGGGGAAAAAAAAGTGTAAATCAATAACAGCATCTCTCCAGCAAGAAAAGCCAGAGTACACCAAGGAGAAGGACCCATCATTTTTTTTTAATTATTATTATGGCAACAACTATGGTTAGCAACAGCTGCAGCGATGCCTTTCATTTTGATGCACATGTAAACAACCACCACACCACATCCTGAGCATCCCTACAGAGCAGCACAAGTTCTCCACACTGCTCACACCTCCAGCATTTCCATCTTTGCAATTCCCCCCCAGACATGACCCCCTGGACTGGGCAGCCCAGGTGTGGGACACACCAGTGCCTTGTCAGCCAGGGTTTAGCAGGAAAACAGACCCAGAGCTGACTTTGGGGCAATATGTCCCCAGGGTTGCTTTATGCCCACAAGGAAGCCTTCAGGGGCACTAGAAAAATATTTATCTATAAGGCTCCAGAAGATCAAACACCCTCCTCAGCACACCCCATCCACCTCCCCAGGCACAGCCCCCACCCCACCCAGCCCCCTGGCTGCTGGGCCATCCCCATGGAAGGGAGAAGTGAATATCTGGGGTTACACATTGCCCCACCAGGGTCCCCACTCGCAGGAACGGTTACAGGACAGAAGAGAAAAGCCACCGGTCACGCTGTTAATGTGTAACGCCTGTGCCACCCTTACCTCACCT
>NW_010114499.1:0-212 GCF_000699245.1 Pterocles gutturalis
GGGCCGTTAGCCAGACAGTGATGCTGTGACTCTCTCGCAGGCGTACATCTTCCCAGCCATGGCCATCTTCAAGGCGGAGGACGCCAGCGGGGAGGCGGCCGCGATGCTCAACAACATGCGCGTGTACGGCACCTGCGTGCTGACCTGCATGGCCACCGTCGTGTTCGTGGGGGTCAAGTATGTCAACAAGTTCGCCTTGGTCTTCCTGGGCT
>NW_010114499.1:365-576 GCF_000699245.1 Pterocles gutturalis
TCTCGCGCCACGGCTTCGACCTCTGCACCAAGCTGGTGGTGGAGGGGAATGAGACGGTGGGCTCCAAGCTCTGGGAGCTCTTCTGCACCTCCCGCTTCCTCAACGCCACCTGCGACGAGTACTTCACCATGAACAACGTGACCGAGATCGAGGGCATCCCCGGTGCCGCCAGCGGGCTCATCCAAGGTGGGCACGGCACGGGGACGGGGGC
>NW_010114500.1:0-34000 GCF_000699245.1 Pterocles gutturalis
ACGCACTCACGGAGCGGAGATAACAGCCCAAGCGTCCCAGAGCGAAGGGGGGACAATGACCACCTGGCCACAGCTAACAATCCCCCCGGAGAGGGAGGATCCTGAAACTCACAGAACGGAGATAACGATTCGGGCATCCCAGGCTGAGAGAGAGAGAGCTGACCGGGGTGTGTGTGTGGGGAAGGGGGGGGAAGGCCTTGGAGAGCGCTGTGGAGCCAGGAGAGAGCACTGAAAAGCGGAGCTAAGGCAAAAAAAAAAGCACTCTTCCGGGTGTTCTTACCTATTTACTGGGCATGACATGCATGATATGGAATAAAACATTGGTCAGTCTGGTTCTCAATCTTAACCTAAGAGCAAATCCCAGCTAGCAAGCGACTATGCCTCTTCGCTTGTCTGCTGACCTTGGCAGCAGAACAAAACATTATTCTCTTATCAGCTCCTCTGAGCGTAAATCCAAAACACAGCCTCTTGCTAGCTATTTATGAAGAAGAAAGGAAAAAAAAACCTAAGAGAGTTAACTTTAAGCAGTCTGTGCTTAAACCACGACAGCCCTGGACACATTGGGTTCCCCAGGAGCTCATTGTTAATCCCCCGAATGATGGGACAGCCCTGCAGCTGGCCTTGCAGCTCTGCATCCCTCCATCACTCTCGCCCCATGGCCCAACATCACCTTTTCTCATCCTGCCGCTTTCGCTCATCTCTTCCTCTCTTTGGCAAACGCAAAGAGTCTCCCTGGCTTAAAACCAAACAGATCTGGGAGCCGGGGAGCAGCCATCGGCAGGGGCAGAATGCAAATAAATAAGTGCTAATTGCTGGCAGCGGTGCTGCCTGTCGAGCGGGGTTGTTGTGGCTGCATTTATTGGCCAATTAAGGGCTTTACTGGACGTTAGGCGAGATAAACGACTGCCTGGTGGGTTTTCCAGTCCTGCTGCCAGTTCGTGGTTTCCCTGCTGCACGTTTAGTGGTTTCACCAGGAGCAATCGTGCCTCCCTTGTGTGCCCTCCCAGTAACTCATGCAACCTGTGCTCTCTCTTCATGGTCGGACTCCAGCATCTTAAAGGTCTTTTCCAACCTAAACGATTCTTCCCAAGTCATGTTCTGGGCATTGCTGGTGGGAATCGCAATGCTACAGGAATACCTCACCAAGGAAAAATCACATTGCCTGCTTCTCCCTGTGAGCATCACCTGCTTCGGATCCTCCACAGAAACAGAGGAAAAAGGGCAAAAGGTTGGGCTTGAAGGCAGTGACCCCACACGAGGGGTCCCACTGCCACCCCTCATCCCCAGGGCAGTGCACAGGGAGGGAGGAGGACAGTGGTGGCTCTTCACCACCATCGCAGAACTCCTCAACACAGGATGCTGTGGATGCTCAAAGCTTTCAAGAGGTTCAGGAGATCAGCCAGATTGATGGTGGAGAAATCCACTGAGGATTACAAAACCGATTGAAAACAGGTGCCTCGGAAGTCCCTGGATTTGGAACGGTTACATCGCAAAAGCCCCCTGTGATCGGATCTTATACTCTCCTCCAGCGCTGGCTTTTGGCCACAGGTAGGGAAAAAGCATTGGTGGGGGTGGATCTTTGACTTGGCTCTTTAAGGCTACCCTTACCTGACATTTACGAAGTGTTAAATGTTTTCTTTCTATGCAAAAAGCTGAGTTGGGGCAAGCTTGGCTCTCCTCTGGAACACAAAGCTGTTCAGCAGGAGGGAAAAAGCTGTTCAGCGGGAGGGTCAGCCCCATCCTACCATCACATCACGGTCGCCGTGTGTGCCGTCCTCGGTTGTCTCATCCCATCGCTCCCATCATACCAGTTTGGCTTCATGTCAAAGAACAAATACGATTCCTAAAAAAAAAGCACTACTGTAACTTTGCAGCCCAGGGGGAATCCAGAACAAGTTCTCCCCCGTTCAAAGTTCACTTTTCAAATCCAGAAGGGGAGAACACAAAGCACCCACCTCCTGCTTCGCTGCTGGCTGGACACGTGATTGACTGCACCAGGGTGGGAAAACCTCGCAAGAATGAAGGCATACCATTGCTGCATGACAAAACAGTGATGTAGACCCAAAAAAATTTAAAAAAACCAACCCACAAGCAGTCCTGCCATTTTTCATCCCCCACAGTGCTGCTACAGAATCCCTGGAGCACTTGTAGAACTGAAGAGCAGCAAAGGAAAAGGAAAAACTCCCCCAAGCTCCAAACCAATCCCCATCAGACAGGAAAGAACCGACAGCTCCCTGCAGGTGGGGGACCTGATGGGACAGGACCTGGAGAATTAACAAAATTATATATACGTCATAAGCATACATAAAACCGAAAAACCCCCATCCCATACTGTGGGCACACCTGCTCAGCCTGTGAAGATGCAAGCTCACCTCCCCAGTCCTGGCCAGGCCTCCTCTTGAGCGAAATCCTGCTGCGGCAAGGTCTCCAGTCTGGTGACGCGCTGGAGAGCCCATCCATCTGGGTATCGGTTTGGACCGTGCTGCCCTTTGGTAGCAGCCTGTGGACCACCGTGTTGGGTGCAAGCCCAGGAAAAGAGCCATTCCCAACCTGCTGCTTCTCCACTGCTTACCTATGGCTATTATATCACCCTCCATGTGTCTCTTTTTGAGGGAAATCCCCTGCTTTTCCCACCTCTTCATAACTCATTTCTGAACATCTTGATTTCTGTGTCTTTTATAAGGTGGGACAGGCGTAAGGTGGCCAACCCATAGCATTGGTTGTCTCGCTCTGTGGTGCCCTTATGATCTTAAAATCTTACATTTCTTTCTTCACCCTAGGGCCTGTTATTTAAGTCATCTTCCTTTTCTCCCATCCCATTAATGCACATTTACTTAATTTTACCTGCTCTTCTCTATGCACCCACCTTGACAGTACACAGCTCTCTTGGCCTGATGCAGTTTTTCCGCAGCCATGGATATCACCAACCGTCCCACCACCCCATCGAGACACACTGGTCCCGACAGGGACCCTTCTGGCACGTGGCCAGTTACCAGGTTGCTCGGGTGAAACCCATCGTCTCCTGTTTCCCTCTCCACCCCATCTCCCAACCTCCCGCACCAGGGCAAAATTTTGTCTTGTCCTTGTGCCTACTTACGATTCCCGATTTCTTCTTGTCAAGTACTTGGGCTTTAAAAATGTAAATAAATGTCAACCAGTTGCTCATTGTTCAACGCTTTAAACAACTGGTTCAGAGAAGTCTAATAGAGAGCCAGGATTTCCTTCAAATAAGTTGATTAGACCATACCATATCATGACCTTAAAGATGTTTTATTATTCTTATTTTAAATGATCATTTCAACCAATTTAGCAGATACAGATGTAACCGTTACTGGCCTAATTCCTTGGATCTCCTCCAGAGGCTCTTAAAGCTTAGGTGCAACATTTACTACTCTCCCTTCCTCGGGGAGAAGAGCTGTTTTTAATGAAAGCTCGCATATTTTTGCTGGGAGTTCTGTCATTCCGTTCACAAGCGCTTTCAGAACTCTTAGATATACACCATTACGGTCCGGCTGACTTATTGCTTTTTAATTTATCAATTTGCACCATTACCGGCTCTTCTGACATCCCAGGTCTCGGATAATACTTCATCTTTATTACTGGCAAAGAGTGACAGTATCTCCTCATTAATACCAGGAGAAAGCGGGGCCAGGGCAGGTGTATCTTGGTAACACGGCAAGGAAGACTCAAGTGAAGAAACAAGCTGCAATGAACAAGTTTTCTTGTCTTTATTAGAAAGAGACCTATACAATATAGCAGCCTCTCTCTGCAGTACTTTACAACTTTTTTTTCCTTATTTTTTTTTTTAATTATTCAGAATACTGTACAGCTGACACAAAAATCTCAACGCGGAGAGAGAGGAAAGGGAAACAATACAAACTGGCATACTTAATCAAACCAAAATCATATGAAACAACAAGCAAAGTGAAATGTTTGTCAATGGGTTTAATTACAGTACAAACAACATAAATAAAGCATCATTGAGTCATTGTAAAACAAACTTGCTGAATGAGGTAATATAAAAACAACAACAAAAGACTTTGTTTTTTTAATAATTTCCACACTGTCTTGTCATCATTTATACATTATTATTTACAGAAACAGAAAAAAAAAACCCAAAAAACCAAACCCAAAACTTGCTATAAAGCCTGCCATGTGCTAAGTATCTTTTGCCTCTACCCCACACAGAGGTCTCAGGTGTCCCTACCCACCCGGGCTCCCATTCTCCCCATCCCGACCAGAAAGACAAACATCACAAAGCAGAAAAACAGAAGGACCTCGGGGCTAAACGCAGCTGAACATAAAACCTATCTAGCCTTTGCAGGCAGTCACAGGGTATTACAGAATAAAAAAAAACAACCCAAAAAACCAGCATATGCGTTCCCTTTCCAAGTAGTGCCGATGGTGCTTCTTCCCAAAATAAAGGTGCTGGCTAGATCGAACTGCAACTCACCACCTCGCTGAAACCAGGGGATGAACTCCGACTTCAGAGGGGTCAGCATACAGCCCATCCGTGCCCAACTCTGCTGCCCCAAACCCGAGTCCAAAGGCAACAGCCACGCAGAACAAGTCCCTGGTGCTTTTCAAGACACTCCTCTCCCAAACACCCCCTCCAGTTTGTGCACCCGCCATCTACAAGTGAAAGATGCTCTTGACATGGCAATAGCTGGACCGAATGCGCACAGTCCCCTGGAAACCTGGCATTCCCATGGAGCAAAGGGCTGTGCTTTCAGAGGATGGGCACATTCTGTTTTCCCCACGCACTGGCAAAAGGAGCTCAGGAGATTCAACAGAAAATCCATCTGAATCCCTGGGTACATTGGAAAAAAAATGCTTGGAGGGGTTTTCAACAGCATTTCAAAGTAATTCTTTAGTCACAGGTGCAGGAAGGGGAAAGGAAAGATCCTCCCATCATTTCTGCACACCCAGACATGTTTCCTACCAGACCTTGCCCAGCTCCAGCACACATCCTTCCCACCCTACCGGACTTGCCCTCTCCCTGTTGGTTTCCTCTGACAGGACTATAAACCAACAGCAAGGCAGAAACGGCGTGAACAACGCTTGGTCAGGTTTTCCTGGACTACTCAATAGACACAAAGCCTCACCACGCTTTATAGTCAAGGTTCATGGTTCCCTCACAGCAAAATTTTGCAGCCAGACAGTAATGGCCAAGAACACGCAGGGGGAGGGATGAGGAGTGGCTCTGGCAGAAGGACCCACCTGGAGACAGCTCTTCAGAAACATCTCACCATCATCATCCCCAACGGCCCCCCAACAGCAGCAGGACCTGAAGCATCACTGAATTGGCTACCGGAGGGCATCCTGCTGGTCCTGCACTTAAACTCAGCCAGTAAGCTGAGTTTCAAGCTAATTTATATCAAAAAAAGGGCCTCTGAGCAGCAAGTCCTTGTCACCTTTGGGATCGCTTCCCCTGGTGTTTCCCACAACAACACCCCTGGGCTGGCGCGCTGGGATTTCTCCTCTCAAGCAAGGGGCACTTCAGTCCCAGTGGCCAAGTTACAGGTTTGCTCCAGTTGACTGTTGCTGTCTGAAGGAGCTGGATTTTTCTGAAAACCCCCGAGGCAGGTACCCATTCAAGTCCCAAGCATCTAATGGCTGCCAAGAGCCGCAGTAACCCTGCACCTCACACTCCTGCATCCCTCCATCCCTTGAGTGGGTGTCCCCCATCCTGCGCCTGCCTCCCGCGCTCTTGGAAACGGTTGGTTTTAGTCAAACTGGGAAACTTCCCCATCTAGAAACACCTACTGGAAACCTGTCTCTAGCTGTTGATTTTGATTACGGTGTAGATGTGTGTGTGTACATATCCTCAATTGCTAATAGCAGTACATAGAGAATATATACATATACAAGGATGTACACACACACCAAATGCAAACCACGTGTAGTTACTCCAGTTATTAACCCCTGTGTGATACACTGCCTTTACCGCTGAACTCCAACCACCCTGACTGCGTTTCATCCACCAAATCGACTCGATTCAGCCAACCCATCCAACCCAGTCCCCAGATCTGGGAGCTAGGTGCCAAATAACAACCCACCTCCAGCACCAAAACCCTTCCTTGGTCCTCCACCACCTTGGGGTTTGCCTTCAGCGCAGACCCTACTGAGCTGTCTGCTGTGAGGGGTTTTACTCTCTGTACCTTATCACTCGAGAGGACCAGGAAAGTGCTTTCAGCTGCTTCAGTTCTCAGAAATAAAAAAACACTGACCGGTTCTGGAAAACGGGGCATACGCAAAAGAGCAGATGGTGCATTCACTGCCAGCAAGCAACACGGCCACCCCAAACGCATGCTGTTAGACCTCTGAAAGCACCCCCACCCACCCCCCCATCACATAACACACAGGTAAAAATTACTAGCTCTGAAGCACTGCAAAATAGTTAATCCTTAGTACTGGAAGCTAAACACACATCCATGTGTTCATGGCCAAGAGAAAGCTGAAGCTCTGCCTGCTGGCAGAATGGACCACTGCTGCGTGAATGTGTCACAGCGACTGGGGAGACAGGCGGACACACAGAGATGAAGAGGTTACAACTGCTGAAATGCACAAAGACATTCTTATTTCAACTGCCTGCAAGCAAAAGTTCCCCTGCACGTTCAGGGAAAAGCAGTCAACAATGGGAGTTAATTCACCCACACATTGCTGTCACCTGAACCGAAACACAGGGGCCAAGATGACCAGAAGCATGCCAAGGGACTTGTGCCTCAAGATGGTTCTAAAAAAAAAAACACCAAAAAAACAACCAAACTCCAAACAACCTTTTATTTTCAGAAACCATGCAATTCTCCTCTTGAAGCATCAACTAGTCACAGCTCCTGAAAATCTTGGCCAAAACCCTCCGAATCTCTCTTTAAAACGCAAGACAGATTCAGTTGACTCAAGGTAAACTGTCACGAGATGAGATCACCCAATATTTGCTTTAAAAACTGGCACACGCTAGACAAAATCTAGAATATCGTAACACAACAAATCTACCTACCTACAGCTTGGGATATTTTGTTCTATTACCCCTCTATTTTTTTCAAACAGGAGATTATTTTCTAATAAAACCATTCCAACCAACCTTCTTTTTGTAGCTTAGAATTTAAGAAGTCAAAACTCATTGCAGAACCTTTTCATTTGGGGTAGTTTAGGGGGTTTTTAGCTTGAAAAAAACTTTAATCTGGAGGATTTTTTTTTTTTTCTGCTATGCAGCCAACACAAGAACATCCAAACATGTCTTCTACACAATTACTTTTACCCACAAATCACTAAGAACGGAAGGAATTGTTGATCTGAGGATCCAAGACTAACAGCCGGAGATCCCCGGTACGCATTGCTGTAGCAGCCACCGGAGGGGAAAAAAAGATGCTCAGCGATGACATGGGAATGGGGAAGCTGTCTCCTACCCAAGCCAAGCTGCCCTGAGGTTGGTCCCCAACGCTGTCCTTCGTTCCCTTGAGTCCCTCCAGCCACAATGACCATTTGTTCCCTGTTAAGGTGCAAACGCGGCTCCCCGAGATGTTTGGAAAGGGCCCCTTTGGGATCCCCTCGTGAAATCTGTGCTTGTCTCCACTATTACTACTTTACTCTAGAAACTACAAAGTACTTCATTTTTCCCGATCTCCATAGAAATATAAAAGATGAAGCTATCCAAACCCCATATAATCTAATTATACTACATTACAGTGCCGGAGATAATTTCTATGCCCCGTATCTGCATTCCAACCTCTATTCCTCTCCCTACATTACTCAGCCTCCTCCGGCCAGGGGAAATCTCCAAGTGCAGCTAAAGCTTTCTTTGCACTAACACATAATTTAAGGAAACGGGGAAAAGATGGCAAATTAAACAATATTACACAGTTATTATACATTATGCCCAAATGCTTAAAAATCCGCTCTGCCTTCCAGGAGCTCACTTGGCTTTCTGAGCAGCACCTAGCTCAGAAAGTGTTGAGGTTCTCCAAAAACCAGCTTTTTTTCTGCCTTCGTTTACCAACATAACAGGAGCCCTTGGCCAAATCTCTGCACTGGCAGGACCCTGAATTTTCCCAAGGTTAGATCTTATTTCTTCATAAATAGCGAGGAGAAGAAAACCTTCCTCAACTCCGGGAATATCAGGGTTCAGATGCCGGATACCACACATCCGACTCATCTCCACCACTCAACAGCAATTAGCTTAAAATAAATAGAAAAAGTGTCGATGTTAATAGCAACGGCTGACTCGCTTCTCGTGTTCTAGTCATCGTGGATAAAGTGCAGAGGAAAAGGGAGTTAAAGGTATCTTGGGATGATGAAAAGGGTTAAATGGGGGACGCAACAACAACCATAGCTACAGACTCCATTTTCGGAGAAAGCAGCTTTAGCTAATACGTTTCTGCTGGGATTTCTTATTGACTGGATCTCAATTTGTTTTTAATTTGCTCATAACATGCTCAAAGGGCGTAAACAGCCTGGCACGTGGGCTCCATACAAGCAACAAGAGGGCTAAACGCGAGACAAAGAACAGAAAACGGACAGGTTAACACAGCGAAAGCGAGGGGAATGACTCCTGCAGGTGTTGGTATAACATTGCTTATTTCTGCACCTGGATGGCTGCAAGAACATCCTTTGCAAAAGTGCAAGCGCATCCCCTGAAAAATGCACAGAGTCCGCAGACCTCGGCTCACCAAGCCCACGGGCTCCAGCCACTGAGAACTCCCTGCATCCTGGCTCTCAGCTGCGGTGGGAAGGGTTCTTCCCCTCCTCTCCACCACCATGCCAGAAAAGGATGGAGCCTATGCTGGCCCCAATTCCTCGCCAGGTGGTCTTTCCCGCTAGCTCAGGAGGTGCCACACAACTTCTCCCAAACCTGTTTGAGGAGGGGATGCTGTAGCCATCACCTCTGGACGAGTGAACCCTTGGTCTGCTCTCCCGTGGCTGGTGGCTGGAGCATCGCCGGCTGGAGCATCGCCGGCTGGAGCAGCACGGAAGGTCTCTCCTGACTGGGACAGACAGCACTGGGAGATCTCCCGTCTTCCGAAGGGATCAGCACCATGTGCACGACCGGGTACCCTCCCTGCAGACCCCTACACATGCAGGGAAGCCACTGCATAGTCCCCACGGCTTCAACACAGTTCCTGCCAATGCTCACGCCTCTAAGGGAAAAGGACTCTAAAGAAACTGTGCTACTGCTTAATTGAAGTACAGTTGGCTAGCCTGGATACTAGTTGGCTAGCCTGGATAGATAATTTTTCCTAAAATACAGTGGAATTACCTCCCCTAAAAATATGCTGTGTTTTTTTCAAGGTTCGCCTTCAGAAGATTTTTACAAAAGGAGCACAGAATTCTTCTACCTGGAATCTGCAGGACAGCCTGGTTGCCCTTGTTTCTCAAACACCCCCCTCAGCTTTGTAAGAGGAAGGCGGCCCAAAGAGAGTGTCACATTATGTACAGAAAACATTCCTCAATTAGGAAAAACCACCTCTGAAATGCAACACGCATGGAGAACCTCACAGCGACAAACCTGCCTGCTGTGTACGTGAAACACTGGACTTGGTTTCTGGATACAAATGCCCTTGATGCTCCCAGGAGAAGAGCAAGGAGCTATAGCACCTCTGGTACCATGAGCTGTAATTCCTGAACCCCCGCTGCGTCCCCCCCGTAGAGGTGTAAAGCTCGTGAGCACTGAGACAGAGCGGGCTCCACAGCATCCCCTCCAGCTGCATGTTAAATGGGGTGTCCCGTCGCTAAAGGACCCCCTTAAGTACCAAAGATCAGGGAGCTGCGTGGGAATGATGGAGAAATAGCAAATATAACAGACACCCTTCCTCAGTTAAAAAACAAATAATTAAAATCATCCCAGTATGAAGAGAATCAGCTGTAGCCTTACTCTGATGCAGCCAGCCTCGGCTGGTTGAAGAAAGATTTGCCCCCCAAATAGTCAAAGGTCTATACAGTAACAAAGTACAAAATGAGAACACCACCAAAGAGGAAAAGCTGGTCAATAGTTTCATGCTTGCACCTTGAGGCTCGCTTTTCTTACACAATTTGATGATTTTGCATCAAATCCATAATTTTCTGATTTTTTTTTTCCCTTAAGATACCCACATTACATTTTTCCTTCACATTTTGTCCACATATAGTATATTCAGCAATCACCACACTCCTCCCATTTGAATGGAATCTGGAGCCCCAAGGAAGAACACCACTGAAGGCTTGGGGAATACATATGAGCAGGTAGATTTGCAAATTACTATGCACCTCACTGCCTTCACATAATTGCTCCTTTGCCACCGAATTCAGTTGAGTTTTCAACTTTCTCCGTGATATACCCTTCCCCCATCTTCACACTGCCATATGCCACTTAAAAAAAAAAAAGAAAAAAGAAAAAAATCACTTTTCTGCCTGCCAAAAACCGCACAGCCTGCTTCCCCCTGCCAGAATCCTGCTTTGCTGAAAAGAGGAGAAGCTGAGATCTGCTTGATAATACCAAAATAATCAAATCAAGTATTAAAACTTGGAATTCAAATGAACTGTCCAGGCTACTTTCACAAGCCATTTTTCTTCCCGAAAGCAGCCAAGTTGGGAGTCAAGTGCAGCCATGCCCTGCCCGCCGCGGTGAAGGCTATCAATTCTGAACTTAATCAAATCTGATCTTCCCCCAGCCAGACTAGGGCGTTTTGTCTTAGCTTGTGAAAGCTTCGTGACTTCTGGAGTAAAATATATTTACAGCGCTGAGAAACAGCCTCTTTTTCCTTTCTAAAAGGTCTTGTACATTTTTTTTTTTTTTTTCCTCTCCATGCCAAATGTGCCATGATCTCCTTCTGATATGTTCCTCAAAGGCTTGTGATGGAAACAAGAGTTCACTGCTGGGAATATTTTCAATGTACAATGGCCTGTAATCCACAGACCCTAACTAGTTGCACATTATTTAGTTCACATCCATTACAGTTTATAAATTAACAGAGATGTAATTTTTCTGTACAAAAAAAAATCAATGCATATTAATGCTTTTTTTAATTCAAATAGATTTTACATACATATAATCTAGAGACACAATACCAAAATCTGTATGAGTTAGGCAATGCATCACAGGAGTGACCAAAAACTCAACACATTTACCTTGACAAAATGACAGAACCTATTTCTGCTGGCTGAAAAAATATTAGCCTTTAATGCGTTTATTAATTTCACTAAATGTACTTGAAATGTTTTTCCTTAGCGGTATTCATTATTCCTTTTTGTGTTTCATAGTTACTCTTATTTATTTTTTCCATTTTGTTTTTACACCAAGGAGACTGCAGTCAAATAACACTCAGCAACTCATTTCCTCTCTTTGGACTGAAAAATTAAACAGATACTAAATTATGACAGTGAATTTAGAAAGGAGGGCTCCAAGGGCTTGAAAGAACATGTCTGAGATAATATGATGCTTCTAAGAATATTGCAATCACATCCAAGCAATCACCGAAGCGTGCCATGTAACTACCTCCTCAGCTAATATGCTTTTTTCTCCGTGATGACTAATCATGTTCTATTAAACAGCGGTAATGCTGGAAGAACTCAACTATACAAGTGTAATGAAGCCAGTATTCTCCCCGGACAGATTAGCTACAACTGATTTGACACATACCATCATAGGAGCTTCAAACCTGACAAACTCTGTGCTTGCTTCTGATTTATGCTGTCAAGCTCTTCAGAGAAGAGAATGAAATCCAGGCGTTGCGTTCGGTAGAGGTGAAATGTACTGATGTGCTTAACTGTCAGTTACGGAAAGTCACCATCTCTCCCTCCTTCTCCTCTTGCTCGCCTCTCCCTCCACCCCTTCCCTCGGCACCGGGGGAGCCTGCATCCCCTGCCCCGGGGACGGCCGCTCTCCCATGGTCCCGGTGCCACGCGCGGCGTGTCCTGCTCAACCCGCGCCGCTCTCGCCCGCTCGTTCCCATCGTTCGAGAGCTGTCACGGAAACAACTGCTTTCTCTGCAGCCCCTTTCGCTCCTTCTCATCCCCTTGTGCTCTCCGGACGCGCTGTTTCCGGATGGGACAGGGATGTACCGAAGGGAAAAGGGAAAAGGAGAGTTACTGGACTCACAGAGCAGAGCTGCGATGGGGATGGAGGAATATGAGGCTGCGGATGTACTTCAGGTCAATACACGAGGGAGCTCCTCAGATGATGGTGGGCATCCTCCCGCTGCTGTTGCTGCGGTTGTTGTTCTTCCTGGAGAGGTTTGGAGTGGCCATGAGGACGAAGCGCTCGTCGGGGCAGCCGTACTGGAGGAGAACATCGATGCACTCCTGGCTGGAGGCCTGCCGGGCGTAGGCCAGCGCCGTGTTCCCATGGGCGTCGCGCGCCATCACGTCGACGCCGTACTGCAGAGAGAAGAGACGCGGTGTTGGGAGCTGCGGTGCCAACAGAGCACGAAAACGGAGGGAGCGGACTGGGGACAAACTGGTTTGAATGTAACCAGGGATGGGGAATGGCAGTGGCCCAGGTTGCCCAGGGAAGCTGTGGATGCCCCATCCCTGGAGGTGTTCAAGGCCAGGCTGGATGAGGCTTTGAGCAACCTGGGCTAGTGGGAGGTGTCCCTGCCCATGGCAGCGGGGTGGAACTACATGATCTTTAAGGTCCTTTCGAACCCAAACCATTCTCTGATTCTGTGAGAGGGAGAGGAGAGCAGGATGCCAGCCTGACAACGTGAACAGCACTGAGTCACGTACGTAAAGGTTTCTATGGGGAGAGGCTCCTGGTGGAACAAAATTCACCGTGGTGGTGTTTCAGAGAGGTGCTAGGGCTCTCTCTCCTTCCTCATCTACACTCTCCTTTACTTCCCACCATGCAGCTGCAGACAGGCAGAAACATACTTGTTAAATCACATTGCTGCCTTTTGAGAGCATGCAATGAGGAACATCTAGACTGGGGACACCAGCAAAGGCTTCACGGAACCCGCAGGAAGGCGATTTGGGAGGTTCTACCGAGGGATGCAGCCAAGTGAAAGCCAACCCAGCCAAGCCCCCAAGGACTTACCCAGATCAAGAGCTGCACTAACACCACATTTCCCTTCCTGCAGGCCAAGTGGAGGGCCGTGCGCCCATCGCCGTCCCCGCAGGTCTCGTTCACCTCGTCCCGAGTCCCATGGGCCAGGAGCAGTATGACTGTCCGCAAGTCCTCCTCGGCCGTAGCCCTCAGGAGATGCTGGCCCAGAGACAGCTCCAGGCACTGCAGCGGGGCAAGGAAGAGCTTCTGCTCGTATTTCGCACGTATCCAGCGCTCTTTTTCTTCCCTAGAGAAGCCAAAGGAGACAGGTCACTAACCCAACCTTGCTGACTCTGTAAAACGGTCCAGGTTCAGCTTCGACTATCGTTACGCTAGCAAACAGCCATTAACCAACATGAAAAGTATTGCTTTTTCCTTCTGCAATGCTGAGCAATGTTTCCAAGGCAGAAGGCATATGGATGGCTCCCCTGTTTTTCCAAAATGCAAACCACCAAAACAATACTTTGAAGCACCATTCCCTCCCGACAGGTCAAAGAACTATCAGAAGCCTTCTGGATGCTATTAGGTTACAGGATAACAAGGACTACAAACAAGTCCCTCAGCTCCCCATTAAAGAAATTACCATACAATTATATGATCTAAGAGATCTAGCCCCAGACAAAGTCCCATTTAGAGGGACCTCAGGTAATCTGTCCAGCCTGTGGAAACCATACATAAGCCAGGCACCTTGTTCCTGGTGACAGATCTTCTCCTCTGGAGGACAAAAGGCAAAAGCTCTGTTTACGCCTTTCAGCCGTGTTTACACTGCTCTGGGTAATCTAGTGTCAGGTTAGCCCTAATCTGTTTTTAAATACTTATGTAAACAGATCCTTCCAGCAGCAAATCTGGATTAGTTTTGCATCATTTCCTGGTACATGCGGAGTGACCTTGCTTTGACCTCCTCGGATGCTTTCAGGCACAGTTTCCCAAAGCATCCGCTTCTCTACCCTGCCACAATTTACCTTACAAACAGGTCCTTTTTTTTTTTTTTTCTCCCCCCAGAGAAAAAGTGCAAACAGAAGATTAACACAGAGTGCTTCTTAAATCAAACCTTTGACTCCTGCAAGCTAAAAGAGACACACAAAAAAAAAAAAAAAAAAAAAAAAAAAAAAACCAAACCCCAAAACATTCGGGAAGCTTCAAATTAACCTTTGATGGCAGGATCTGATAAACAGAGTATCATTTCAGGTGTTCCACATGGAGAGGAGGAAGAAAGGGATTTCTGTTTCTATTGCATCCTTAGCGCATGGTTTTTGTCCTTGTATTTTTTTAGGGTAAAACCAGTGCAACGAGGAGGATAAGGTAACATACGTGCAATTACTCACAATAAAATGGGCATTCTTACAACACTGCAATGCTTCTAGGTCCAGTAGCCATCTAGTGTATCTTCAAGAATTTTTAGTAAAGCTCTCAAAATTTTTTTTTTATTTAAATACATATAGAGTCTGCAAATGAATCTCCCTCTCCCCTGGACCATCTTTTGGGTGATCATAGGTTTTGGCTCCTTCAGAGCACCGGTTGCTGTGATCACCATGGCTTGAAGAGAATTCCCTTTCTGCTTAGAAAACAAGTTGCTTTACACAAGTCTCCCACTTCTGATCACAATTCACCTTAAACCATAACAGCGAGCTCTGGTCTATACGGAGGCGTAGGATGCCTCCAGAGCTTCGGGCTCCTGGTACACAAACTCATTGGCAGGAATTTCCCATTTGCTGCCCATCACATGGAGCAGACAAAGGCAATCCCGCTGCTCTTGGCAGGCTGCAGAAGAGCAGAGGAGACACCAACACCCCGATCCCGCTCAGGTTCATCCTCCTGTCTCAAAAGGCCGGGAAAAGAACTGAAAACCCTGTTAAAAACAAACCTGACTCTGAGGAAGGGGAGCATGCTGCTGCCTGCACTGGTGATGGAGAGGATGCAAACAGTCCTTCCTTAGGGCCAAATTCCACCTTTGGGGTGACACCAAGGGTTGTGGGGGGAACACAGCAAGCATCACAAACAATAAAGGTGTTTTAAAAGCCTCAGACATTTGGGGGCAGCACATCACTGACACTGGCTGTCAAATGAGACTCGGATCTTATTGAACTATACAAACTGGGCACAAGAAAGATACATCGTTTGGATTTTCTGGTAGAAAACAAAACTGTATCATAGAGGTAGGAGGAACATCATGCTCGCCCAGGCCCGATGGGCAGCCAAAACGCAGAGGGACTGGTTTTGAATGAGTATCTAGAAAGCCAATGTCCATGGACATCCCACCTGCATCTCTGGCACAAACCATTTCATTTTGAATGGGAAGTCCCGGGGACTTCCCTGGAAGGCAGCTTCAGCTCCTCCACTCACATCCATCTCAGAAATCCTGACAACAAGCCACAAATACGGTGATTGTTTCTCCAATGCCCCAATTTCACTTCTGGGATCCACAGCTTGTCTGGGTTGAGGTTTCATTTCCCCAAGGAAGGCCAGCCCAAGAGCAGAGTTGTCAGCAGTAGATCACTTAACCTCCTGGCGGCTCCCTGGAGGACCACTGCTCACATCCCCTGTTAGCTAATGATCTAAAAAATGAATTACTGGAGCGGTCAGCAATAAGCAAGAAGACGAGGCACAGGGTTTCATTGCAGCCAGCTCTGACATACCTTTAAATAAATCAACTGAACAAGAGTATGAGGAAATGCAAGGAAGAGCAAAGCATCAGGAGAAAGACACCAAACCAATCCCTAAAAATAAAGGAAACGTACATCTGCTAGTAAATATTTCCCTGTTTTCTTCCCTTGCCTGTGATCCTGGTGACTTACACTCTAAACGACCCCTGCAACACCAGAGACCTTCAGCTGCAATTGTCAAAGCCAAAACAAAACTCTTTGACTGAGTTTTTAAAATCCAGCAGAGTCCCTTTCTCAGGACCAGAGTAAAGCCAGTGTGCTGGAGAGGCAACACCATCACGCACTCAAACTGTCCCTACGATACCTGATGCTGGAGAGCGTGTGAGCTGCCTCTTCTAAAATGACTTCTCTTTTCTTCAGTCATCATGCCAGCTGCTATTTTTTCAATGCATATACACAAAGGAATTAATAAACTCCTAGATAAACTTAGACAATGAAAAAAATATAAGATCAGACTTTCTTTGAGCCTTTTATGTCTGAAGCTATGCATTCAAACCCAGGCTGCTGATACAAACCTCAGACCTCACTGGTCATACAAGGGCCAAATCCAGCAGAGTAAAACTGCAAAATACTCTGCAGTACCAGGTGAGGAATGACCAAAAAATGCCACCAAGCTCTTTGCTCTTGCAGGAGTCTCCAACTCTAAGCACGCCACGGTGTGAATAATGAAATCCCTGCCACGGCAGCGGTACTGTACATAGGTAAAGGGTTATTAGAAACAGATGAAATTTTCAGTTCTCAGTTTATTTTGATCTAATTAGGTGCTTGCTTCTCAAGATAATGTCCAATTATTTAAATTACTCTGCCAGCCACATCACGTCATTATTATCTGGAAACACAAATACCAGGCACTGGAAGGGGGAAGGGCTCACTAGGTAACATGAGAGAATATAAAAAGCAGATTTCCTCCACGTCCAGCTTCACTACAGGAGCTACACCACATGCTCCACTTGTGGGTTTGCACTAGAGATGCTCATTCAGGAGCCTATGTCCTACACAGCTCAGCCCAGCATAGCGCCCTACCGCCTCGCTTCAACACAGGTGGTTTTACACCCAACAGGGATCTGAGCGGGAGCCTTGTGCCGCTGGTATCGATACTCCATCCTACTCCCCTCGCTCCCGTTCACCCCTGCCTTCAACTTCATTTGTCCCTCACGTATACTTGGTGGAAAGTACCATGAAAGGCAAACATGGAGAGGATGTGCAGGGTGGAAATAAAAGCTGTGTTCCTACAGCGACTCCGAATGGATTGCGTAGGCAACGGCAGGTGGATGGAGAGCCAACAACTCCAGCGTAAGAGCAGCCTTGTCTTACCAACATGACAACAAGGATGACAAAGACGTTGTGTCACTTGCTCGTAAGCTAATATTACTCATGGTTTCTAAAAAGGCTCAAAGACATTTTGAAAGGTTGCATTAAAAATGTAATGGAGAGCAGGTATTTACCACGGCAGAGCATTGATTTCTCACCAGCAGAAATACTGAGCAGGCTGGGTGTAGGCATTTTGAAGGGAAACTTTATCCTTGACACCTCCAACAATACGAAAACACTCTTGAGATTTTTAATTTTTTTTTTTTTTTTTTTTCTTAAGAAAACAGTTCTGCAACTGAGGAGGCCTCTAAAGGGTCTCTCCAGCATCACCACAAGGGTACCATGCTGGGGCGTTGCCATTTTTGGCTGTTTGCTAAAGTACAACCCTTCAACGCTGGAGTAACCTGGCCAGCTCAGCAAGAGCACTGCCAAATTTTCTCTCCTGTTGGCCACTTGACAAAGTTAATGTGTCTGTTCCAAGAAAACGAGGTAAATCTAACGCCCATACCTCCCAAACTCCTGGAGAGGTCCGGAATGTGTCATTAGCTTTGTGGTCCAGTGTAGGAGGAGCATGCATCACCTAACGACCAGCGCCGGTTAAACAAACCCCTTCGCGATGACCTTGGGCGCATCCGATAAACCGCGTTGCTTTGGTGAGAGCTGGTGACACAACGTTGGGATGGGTAAAAGAGAAACATCGGGGTGGGGGAGACGGGACTGAAACGTTGGGAAAGGTTGACGACGTTTTTAATTGCAATGAGCAAAGGGAAAGGGGGGAGAAGAAGAGGAAGTGAGAAGAAAGGGCTAGCAGCAAGGAATTTCCAAAGTGTCTTCCTGCCCCAAGCAAAGCAGGAACTGGGAGGAGAGGCATGGAAGAGGAGCTGGGAACAATATGCTGAGAAAACACAGGGGCTTCCTCTCTCTGCAGGAGAAGACCCCACTCTATTGCAAAGTGAGTGCTTAGCAGTTGACTGCTTCCTAGCATGCATGCCTTCTCTCCCCAGCTGCGTTGCTAAGGGGGAAGGAGCACAAGCCCACCGGGGATAGATAGGTCCCCGGAAAACAAGAGGGCTCCAGACAGCAAACAAAGACCGATGAGTACTTACTCCTTAATTACTAAAAGCTTTTAAGAAATGGGCCACTGTAAATCCTGCTTGCCGAGGAAAAGGAGGCAACGGACCAAGATTTATGTGAGCTGGGGCAAAGAGGAAATAAATATCTCTCTGGCTCCTGATCAATATTATGAGTGTTTTGCCAACCTACAGGGTGTTTTATGAGCTGTAAGGACAGAAAGGGATCATTAATAATTAAATAAAGTCAACCTATTAAGCTTATTACTTCTTACAAGTTAAACATCCCTGACGGACGAAGAGCAGCCCTCCAGAAAAGCTGCAGATAAGGCAACCCACGTCTTGTCTTGGACTCTGGACCAGGGCTCTCCAGCCCAGCAGCATAGTAACCCAGCCTGGAAATGATTTAATCACTGTCTCTGCTGAGGAAGTTATCTGGCTGAGGACTGCGTTCAACCTACTGTCAAACCTGCAAAGTTTTGTCCACCAGCGAGGAGAGAGAGAGACACAATTCAGTGCCATAAAAATACTCCAAATTCAAGTTATTTCTCCAACCACCAGACCTATTCAAGCAACCAAAACAAAACACTGCCCCAAAAGACACCAATAAAGGCGGCTTCCCACCAGGAGCACGCCCAAAGCCCCTCATGGTGTGGGGAAGCTGTTTGCTGAAGCCCACAGGTCAGGATCTTCTCCACCATTAGCTCTACTACCGCATTTTCCACTTTTCCTTTTATAGCTGTGTGTTTAAGGGAAAAAAAAAAAAAGCCATGATGGGCAGAGATGGCTCATACGTGCCAGGCTGAATGTGCTGCTCAAATTAATCATGTCTTGGGTGACACTTACCGGTATCATTGTAATTCGGAGTCAGCGGAGCTTCAAAATTTTTTTTTTTTTTTTTGGTCCTCTCGTCTGACAGTATTCCCCTATGCAGGGCTCCAAAATTGCTGCTATTTCTGCACTTCTAGGTGAGCCTTCCGGCGATGCCACAGAGCAACCAGCAGCTCTCCCTTCGGTGTTACGGCACGTGCAGGATTTATTACTGCACAACATTAATTACCAGCCTGGCTGAGACATCAAGTTTTACTGACTTCAGGCTTTTCAGATAAATATCCTGCAATTGTGGGCTCTGATATATCACACAGGATTGTAACAAACTTATGTTTTCATTGCACGCCACTCAATCTAATAATTTTTAAGGTTTGCTTGATAAAATATATCACACCCGAGGTTTACTCTGTATGAAGTAAAGCGGAAGGTATGTGACATACAATGGCAGGGAATACTGCAGACACTAAGAAAAGGTGTATTAAGTTGAGAATAAAGATCATAAGTGTGACAACTGCAAGGCTTGCAAGCTGGTTAAGTCTTTTCTCAATACAAATCCAAGCTTTTTTTTTTTTTGTTTTGTTCTGTGCAGCTATGTGAAATGAAAACGGTCCCTAGGGATTTAACAAAAAGCTTGAAGGATGCCACGAACTGTACTCTTCTGCTAACCCCTAAAGCCCTGGAATTCCTTTAAACAGCATTGTCAGCAGCACTGAAGAGGAAAAAAAAAAATAATGGTGAACTCTTAAGGTTTTTAAACACTTAGCTTGGTGAAAACAATTAAAAAAGCAGTGTGAACAGTGGAGGAAGATGGGTTTCTGCTAAGATGTGCAAGGAGAGATCTTATGAGAATCTGGAATACAACAGCAATGACTGACTGTTCCTTTCCACCCACCCTCTGCTGACCTACAGAGAAACTACTAGGGGACTCCTTTTACCTAGATACCGATGTGCAAGTGTATAAACATCCATGCAAAATTTAAACCAAAATACATCACTGTGTGTGCTACCAAAAAAAAAAAAAAAAGGCTAATAAGCGAGTTATCATGTGTGGTTCTAGATAGATAACACGGATGGCTTCCATTTCTTGGGTGGAACCTCAACAGTTGGGCATACTATAAATATTACTCAAAAAAAGCCAAAAGCTGCTGTACAAAAGTTGCATGCAAATGCTCAAACCAAGGAGTATATTTGCTTCTTTCTTGTTTGCAGTAATATATATATATCTCTCTAGCTATATGCAGAGAATAGTAATTGCAAACATGTACCCAATGCATTTCATTATTCATGTGTAACCATACTTAACCTGATGTCTTAAGTGTATAAATCAAATTGCATTGTGCCAGTACCTAAACACAGACTGGAAATTTCAATTTACAATTTGATATACAATCACTCAGGTTAGAAGATGCCATTAATTTGCAATTTGCTAACGCTAATTTTCTCCCATGGGAAGGCTATACTTAATGCAACAGCATTTTAAACATAGCTCAAGAAATCATTACATATCTTTTTCCTTTTTTTTTTTTTTTTTTAAGGAAAAAATATGAAAATTCAATTTGAAAGAAATTTTCGCACAAAATGTGGAAGTAATTTTGAACATATAACAGAACTAAGAGTGACCTATTGGGAAAAGCTTTGTGTAAATGAAGGTGGTCTGTTATCTTGGATTTTTACATCTAAAAGTCTGGCTATTTTCACCCCCAAACCAGGCTTCTGCTTTGATATTCATATTCGAGGAAGCTCTTGCACAGTACTCAAAAGGGAAGTGAGAGGCAAATATTTCAATGCATAAATCTCAATAATCCGTGCCAGGTGAGAGCCGGCGCGGGGCAGCCAAGTGAGGTCCCCGCAGCCCTGAGCAATGTGCCATGTAACGGGGACGTACATCAGCCATGCGCGCTCCCGCGGCCCCTCGCGTGCCGTGACCATCACAGCGCATTATGGATACCATAACAGTCGGTGATGTGATCTGCTTTGGAACGTATCCCATCACAAACAAATGAGAGAAGAGAACTGGAGCTTTTCTGCTGCTCGTCATATGCTGTGAAGTGGAGGAGTAGCACAACTATGAGTGCACCAATGCCTTATAAATAATGAGGGGGGGGAACCCCTCTGAAGGTCTACCCAAAGGGCTGGCATGCTTGCAATGTAGATATTACAGAGATCTCAAGTGGCTTCAATGATCCAAAATGGGAAAAAACAGTTGTGGGCTGCAGAAGGGGAATGAGCTCCTTCACCCAAGGATTGGGAACTGGAAGAGGACAGTCCAATCACACCACTTCACAAAGACCTTCAAAAATCTCTTGAAAATTTTTGTTACCAATAACTCCTATAGTTTGGTTTACGAGGACCAACAAAAGCCTTTTCAGCCGGTTTTCATATTACCTTAATTCTGGCAGAAGCAAGGAGGAGATAACTCTTTGGAGTATTTGGGAAAAAACTCCCCAACATTACACTGAATTTATATAAGACATCATAAAAGAGAAAATACAAGTAATAAACATTGTATTTGAGCACAGACTGTGAAGAAAAACACATTTGGAGCAGCAAGAAAATAAAAAACAAACGCCTGCTCTTGCAGCTGAAGGTTTCAAGGGCTGGGAAGTGCCCGGACCATCCCTGTGGGCAGCGTTTCTGTGACCCACGTTCTTCAGTGGGACCTCTCCCACTCCCCAGCTCTTCCCTAGTGACTTCCCTCACCTCCCAACATCTCCAGGACATCTTGTACCCTCCTCTTCCTCTCTGACACATCTTCCCACCACCACACCTGTGCCTGTTCCACCATGCCACCACCTCTCATGGTTACTTCTGCAGCTGCTTTGGCCACCTGCGACCTCTCGTTGATGCCAAGGGCTCCACAGAAATTGTCAATGCTATCAGAAGCTTCCTTTAGTTGCGTTTTTTTAAATGACTATTTTTAGTTAACAAAAATTATGCTCTTCTTGGCAAGTTATAGGTCCCAAGGTATTCTCTCCATTCAGCAAGTGACAGGACTTCCCTCTACCTCGGTTTGAGTGGGCTGCTGGTGTCTGATGCCTTCCTAAAGCCACAAACAATAATTAGTAAAAAAAAAAAGCTGTTATCAAATCAGCTGACATTTCCGAAAAAGCGAAGGAGATGAAGAATTAACTTGACTAATAAAAGAAAAAAAATTGAGCAATCCTCAGCAGATAACATCCACAGAAACCCATGATGTTTCCTTTGTGCCCAAGAAGCAAAACCTCGATGCCAGTTTTTTTTTTGTTTGTTTGTGTATTTTCAACAACGGGACGTGTAACACTGGGGTTGCCCAAGCATGCCCCAAAAGGCAGGCTCGGCTTTCAAAAGATGTTCCAGTGCTCAAGTCCTGCTGAGGCATTCCTACCTGTGCACCTCTGCCCATTAATCACCTGAAAATCTTTAGGCTTTTATGATTTACAAGCCATAAGGTTGGTGCTTAACAGTGGGAAACCTGCATAAAACCTGACAGCAAAGAAAATCCGCACCGGAGACACCAAAAGTGATGGCACGTTCCACTCCGAGAGCACCTCCAGAGAGAGGTGTGAAGGGATTTAAAAGCCATGTGCCAGAATTAAAGCCAGAATTAAAGAATTCAATCCTTTTGCCCAAGCACTCTCAGTGCGTAAGTGCCCTCCCTCTTTCAGCTACTTCCCTGCAAACCCCTCTTCAGGACACATTTGGAAATTATTTAAAAAAGATAAAATATCCCTAACCTGTTACCAATTAGAAGAAACATGTGAGTATTATTTTCTAATTTGTGAGTCAATCTTAAAAGCAAAGTCACTGAAATAATTACACTGGCTCCTGAATATTTCTATTGTGCTCCTGAAAAAAAAAAAAAGAGTGGGTACGTCCTCTTCTGCCCGATACGCCCCGGGGTTGAATGTATCAATAAGTACATCAAAGCTCTGAATGTGAACTGCCAAAAATTGGTAATTTCTGGTTTGCAGGAGCTGCAGCCCAAGGGCTGCCAAACTGATCAGTTACCTCCTAACGGTCTTATTGCAACTCGGGCTTGCAGCAAGGAGGTGGGAAGGAGGACCAAGCCAAGGAGGACGGAAGTTGGATAGTAAATACACAATGCTCAGGTTGTCCACTACAGAAAGGACCGATTTCCAGCTGGCCGTTGATGTACAAGCTCTAAGCCGGGATTTATAAGAGCAGTGATGTGGGCTTCTTTTTAAAACCCAGACACAGTGCGACTTGAGTGACTAACTCCTGAAAATTGGTAATTTCCTGGTGGTTAGCAGGAGAAGGTCTGCCAATGGGAAAGCAGAAGCCGCTAATAAATTTATAGTGCATTATATGCCAATTAGACCCCTTCAGCCCTTCAAGAGCCAGCGCCGCCAATCAGGTTATCATTCCACAAATGTCCTCCTTAGAGCTGATCTCATCACAAATCAATCCTGCAATTTACAGAGCAATTCTCATTAGTATTACCCAGGAATGCACTTGTGAAACAATGCGAGTGGGTATTTTACTTCTCCCTCCTCAGCACCTTGTGCACAGCTATTTACTCCTCGTACACAGTCACGTCTCAACTTCAAATGGTAAATAATCAGCCCGAAGACCACATTAATTCTGCATTGAACCAGATTTATTACACGCGTCATACTTGGGAGTTTCACCGTCATTCGCAAGCCAGCCGTGAACCTCGCGGTTAAATTACATCCTTGTGTCTGACCACGCACCATGCAATGCTCTGTCAATACCGCGACTCGGAGCAGATCCCTCCGCTTCCCACCCCATGACATCCACAAGTGCCGAGACACCCAACACTGCTTATCTGGGCGATCAGAAACAGGAAAAATACAGAAGCAGAGAGAAAGGAAGAGTCTGCACGGTTTAGCATCTTCAGCATACACAAAGATTTACGCGGTCACAACTTAAACCATGTCTTGGTGCTTGTAGTCTATGCAAGCACCACTGTGTTTTGGATGCTTTGCAAAGCGAGTTTGCCTTCATTTTCGGCTGAACAAAGTTAGGAACGGACTTGAGTTTCAGCTTTGCACTCTAAGGTGGTACAAAGATGCCGACTGGTCAGGAACGCAAGGCAACCCGAGTCACTACGAATGCATTTTCCTTTTCCTTTCCTTCTGAAACCAGATTCAGACTTTGGAGAAGCGCCACAAGAAATCTGCCCCGACCCTAGGCAGCTTCCGCATATTTCAATTCAAAACTACTTCACATTTGTTCTGATTGAGCTAAACGCTTCACGGTTTGCTCTTGTCGGCTGCCACAGCATGAGCACGAGCAGCAAACGTTGCACGATTGCAGTTGCTTTGGCTCCGAGTGCTGCGGGATGTTCTTGTTGGGGCTCAGGGATCTTCTGAGCTTGGGACAAGAGGAACAAACCACCATAGTCCTTCATGGTGCTTTGTCCTCCTCCTCCTCCTGCGCTGGGATGCCCAAGAGCATCAGGACGTGGCAGGCAGTGGTGGAAACTCACCTCATTGCACCTCCTCAACAGATGTAATGTCCACATTACGGGGATGTCAGGTACAGGAACTCTCCAACGCCAGAATTACCAACACAGCCTTCATTTCCCTGCTCCCTCTCCTCTGCAGCCAGGTAAGCTTGTTGTTAGCCACAACAGGACCAAAATTTGTTTGCCAAACTGCCCCTGCCACCCACTCATTTTAAATTTTGCGGAGAAAAAAAAAAAAAAAGACCACCACCTTAGGAAGGCGATGCCTCAAGCCTTGGGCTGTCACCTGCATCTTATTTCTACTTAACTTCTTAAATAACATCGGAATTCACTTTGTCCCCCGATGGGCACCGTAATGAGAACCACCTGCCAATCACGGCTCCATTAGCCTGGACAGACTTTCACTTCCTGAAACAATTTATTGGATTCCCAGAAGCGAATGAACCCTCTTCCTTTTGAGCTGGTTTGTTTTTTTTTTTTTTGGGGGGGAAGTCAGGAGTGGGTCTCCCTTCTGTGCCTGCTGAGCGGTCATTGTTTCCCCCCGTTTGCTCATGGAAACGGTTTCCTGAGTTGACCCACCTCTTCTTGTCCCGGGCAGCCCAAGTGTTTGCCAAAAACTTCCTTTCACTGCTCAGTTCACCGGCGCTATACAAAACCCACCAGCTGTTTCCAGCCACTGGAGCAGGGGAAAAAGCCCATGGTGCCATTAACCCCTTCCCAACAAAACCCTCTGCAGAAGGAGGGCTGCTCAGGTCAGAGGGACGATGGAGGGGCGCGAGCCTGTCATCCTTACAGCAGATGAGTGGGACTCCAAAGTAGCTCCTGCTTACTTAGGAAAGAAATATCCGCCCTCATTTAGCGTGAAAACTAAATAAAATTTGGTTTTCCTCTTCCTTTCTCTTGGTTATGCTCAAATTGCAGCTCAGAGAAAAAAAAAATCTAATAGAGGCTAAAACCACTTTTGTTGAAACATTAAAAGGAGTATTTTCTTTTCCCTGAATGTGTGCAGTCCTTACGAGGTTCATTTGCAATGCGCCTATATCTGTTTTGATGAGATAATAAAATGCATTTTATTTAAAAATATTTCCATTTTCCCCCAAAGGAACTTAAACGGTCAGTTAATCTTTCTGCTTCAGAACAACCCACTGAGTAAATAAAAAGAGGGCTCAAGATTATATAAACCAATACTTTTTTCATTCCAACACTGGTCTCGAAGTCTAAAATCCAACTGTACCTGAGCATTGGCTGTACGCCCTTTTACTATAAATCAGTTTAACTTTTAGCCTGGGAAAGAAAAAAAAAATGGAAACAAGATGATAGTTATCTCTAGCCTTCTGTGATTCTTGAGTCAATAGTAAATGGGGGGACTCGTTAGTGCCACAGTGATCCAAACAGGATGAAATTATGCAGTCACGTAAGAAATATCTATTAGGCTAATTTAATCAACGAATACTTTACAGATGAATTAGAATGCAGAATCCAATTATTTCAAACATTTGGACTGTCAGATGCCACGTTTTCGAAGCAGTGGAAGGGGAGAAAAGGAAGGTTTAAGGATCCTTTTAAGACGAGGGTGGCTGGGCTGTATTTATAGCAGGAGCCCTTACAACAGCAGAGAGCTGACAACCACAATCAGCACCTTCCGCAGCTCAGAGGGCTCGTGCCCCGGCGGCTCTAATCTAACCCCCTTCCGTGGCTCCCGGGGCACCTTCCTCTGGGATATTGGTATGGACAGCTTGATTTGCTGTTTTCAGTGGCTGATAATTACTGTCTCAAGTCTTGATAATTTCCCCTTGCCAATCACCCTTTTAAAAGAAGGCTTACGCTCTAATTACAATAGGGTTTTTTTTATTTTGAAGAGAAGATGTGCCCCTGGATTCCTGCAAAAAACCCTGGTGCTGCAGAACTCCATCGGTTGCACGTGGTGTTTATTCCCCTTGAAAAGGAAGAGCTTGCTTTGGCACACACGTAATTACTAATACAAGGGGAAATTGGTTTAAAGCACACCTTGGCTCAAAGAGGAGAGGACAGAAGATCCGCGGGCTGCGAGTACGCACAGATCACATCCCTGATCCAGTGTGACTCCACATCTGCTTTTCTGATGCTTTGCCAAATCACAAGAGGATCACAACGCTCACCAGGAGACCACCATTCCTCCCTCCGCCGAGGAGGCTTGCGGATTGGGTCCTTGCCACAGAATAAAGGCAGAAGAAATCCCACATCCACGGCCCCTGCGTGGAGAATTTTCCCCTGCATGCACTAGACTTGGTGTTTCCTAGAGAAAGACAGCAGCCAGCCTCTGGCTGAGGAGGGTCTATGAGAAGTCCCATCCCCTTTTCCAGCTCAAGGTGGGCTCAAGTCTTATTTCAAGAACTGAAGACAGCAAATGAGTGTGTTCTACTCAAGTCTGCAGGATAAAGATGACTCCCCCTCTCCATTAATATACAAGCTCCTCCTGAAAGCTATGACTAGCTTGTACAGAAGAAAACAAGGCTACCAGAAAGTGATGAAGTCTTTAACTATCTCCTGGACTATCTTCCACAAAGAGCTGAATGAGCTTCATTCCACAGCTTAAGCTATAAAAACCCTCACGCCATTCCACTGGCCTATATGTTTCTTTGGAATATTTGAGCAATACCCTGAAGAACACAGAAAACCTTTTGCCTGTTGCAGAATGGAGATGCCCCATTGCTCTGCAAGGGCTGTGCTGCAATTCCCACCATACCTGTGGATCCAAACATTTTTCTGCCCTGTCATCTGGAGCGGTTAATGGACTCTCTCATTGACTGGCTCTTGCTTATTTAAACATTTAATGCTCTTCTGATGCCCAAATTACACCTGTTCCATGTGATGGATTAGCCCAGAATACAGCAGTGACAATTTCCTGCAATCAGTGGAATATCCAATTTTGATTACTTCAGGAGGAAAAAGTAAAGTTTTAAGTAAACTGTTTTGATTGATAAGGAACAGAGGAATATTTAATGTGGTGGTTCATTGGAAGCCTTGATGAATGCCTGGCAGGACTATGATGAGTCTCTACAGAAGACATGCAATAGAGCTCTGGGGAGATTTAAGATATTTATTGCTCAAATAAAACAAAACCAAGTGAGATGAGTAGGTGAAGTAGCACAGGGTGATTGCAAGCTGCTGATCAAGACTGAGTGCAATTCTGATTTTTCCAGAGGAAAAACAAACTAATTTTCCAGCTCGCTTACAGAACACTGATGGTTATTTTATGAATTTCAGATGCTGCTTTTCTTCAATGAGGAACTGAGGACCGCTCCAGATTCAGGTCTTCATAGCAGATTATCTTCTAGTTAGCGCTGGCAGTTGTTGTACTTTTGGGCTGTCTGTTATTGAGCAGTACCTTTTTAAGACCAAGATACAAGATCCCCATGGGCCCCACTCCTTCCAGCAGCAGCATTGCCAGCTATGGACTTCCAGCTGAGAAAGGTTTTCCAAGAGGAGCGTTCCTCGCATGGTGACCTGGCTGCTACTTGCTGAAGTGGGTACACTCTGATGTCTAGTAGCAGAACTAACTTTTGCTCCAAAGCAAGGTGTAGAGATCCTCTGAAGACTCAGGCTGCTTTCTTATCAATTACAAATCTCTCTTATCCAGCGCCTCGATGACACCACCATGTCAACAACCTTCCTTGTCTTCTTGTGATGCTAAAAGCAAGCGTGGCCCCTCCACTCTGAACCGCACCTTTGTGAACATTCCCGGAGCTCTCTGGCTGCGAGCCTGGAAGACACTTCGTATTGAGAGCATCTTCCCAAAACAGTTCTGAGAGATACAAGGAAGAAAAAAGCCACCAGTGAAGAGTATAATGCATTTCAAGGGAGGGCTGCATCAGAAGCACCTTCTTCTTTGGAAAAGGAAGCTCGCCTGAGCCCACAGTGCCATTCTGCCATTAAAAAAAGCCACAGTTACTGTTGTGCATGCGGTGAACAGAACCAATTTTTTTTTTATTTTCAGTTTACTATTACTGGGTGGGGTTGATGGATGTTTTGGACAGAAGAGTCTGAAAGGAGGCTTTGTGACCCCAGATGATTAAAACAGTTGTCTTGAGCGGAGTTTGTCTATTCTGAAAAGAAGCGGGGGAGCCTCCAGCTAACCCATCAGCAACCTGCTGCTGGCAGACAGACGCACTGATGAGAAATGACAGCTTTGCAACAGGTCCCAAATCCAAGTGCAGTAAAACTAGCTAGCTGTCGTGTGGTGTTGTTAAAGCTGTCTGACCGCTACAACCACCCTGGTGATTTCCTGCTTTTCTAGCTTACCTGCTCCAAGAACCAACATGTGGTGTGATGGGAACACCACTCCAAGGAGGATAAAAAAAGTTCCTGGGAATAAACTGAAGGATGCTTACAACTGTACTTGCAGGCTGAGAATACGGTGGCTTGAGAGGATGCTTTGCCATTTCAGACACAGAGAAGAACCCAGCGGCATGGTCTGTTATTGCTGACTGTCAAAACTGACTACGCAACAGCAAAGACTAAGGATCTGTTGTCTTCCCTGCAAACTGCTGGGACTTTCCAGGGCTATTAGCCTGTGCTGTCACATGTCCCACACCACTTGTCCCCTGCTGGTAACGTTCAGGATCAGATTCTTAAGCCCTAAGTAATCAAACCATTCTGTCTACTGGAAAAGGTTCTTCTAACCTCAAAAAAAATATTTACTGATTATTCTGAGATCCAAACAATGTGACAGACCTAGCTGGTTATTTTGTATGGCTTTTATAGTGAAAAAAAAATCCTATTATTGATGTGATCTAGCAGTTAAAATGCATGCTTTAATTTCTTGCCTGTGTTAGGAAATTTTCTATTTTCCATCCGATAAAAGCCACGCAGCTCCCAGAAACAGTCAGAAAGAGGCTGATCAAGTTTCTGAGCATTTTGTTTTGTTTTGCTCCTGGATCAAGCCAGAAAGGATAGATCACTGCTAACTCCCAGGTCAGACCATAAATTGCATCTCTGAGGGAAACCGATCCCAGTCCTGCCTCGCCAAACCATGCCCTGGTGAGTGGAGTGTCGGCACTCCCAGCAATCCCGCTGCATGCTCGCAATCCATCTTTTGGGAACTGCTTCTGAGGAATACAATAACCTGGCAGCTACCTCGAATCCTGCCTGGATGCTTGGAAAACGCTCTCGCTCCCTTAGAGATCAAGTGGGCAGCAGCCCCTTTGCAGGAACTGGTCTATGAGCTACCACCACATGTCTAATTAATGACCCTGCCGGTCGCAGCTGGAAGAGCTGAGCTGGGGGTGATTAATTAAATTAGCTGGCAGAGGAAATTACAGTGGAAAAGCCAAAGTTTGATTGCTCCATAATTAACCGCAGTGCAAATAATATCTGCATCTATAACTTCCAGCGATGAGATCAGAAGCCAATTGAATTTGGCACTGATTGAAGCTGTAAATATCCTGCGGTGAAAAATGATAGGTTTGTTCTGAAGGGAAAACTTACAGAAATGGACATCCAGCGGATGCAAGAGGGGAGCAGGGGACATGGGAGGAAAGAGCGCTGGAATTAGATGTTGATTTCAGCTGATTTCTGCAGTCTTCTGGAGCGATGGAGGACTCAACGTGAAACAGGAAGAAATATTTTAAGAATCTGCTATAGCTGCTCAATGCAGTGAGATTCCTTCTGAGAGATTCAGCGAATCTAGAAAGTCAAGGCCACCTAGATCACCTGGCCCCTTGCCTTGTTCCCTATCCCGTGTTCGCTAGCGGTGGGATCCATCGCTGGGAGGTGTCCGCACAGCTTATGGTCACCACTCCAAATATCACCTCTCAATTTCATCTCCTACTGCTAGGAGCACTTCCTTGAACTCCAAGAACCTGTTTTTCCAAGGACCATATCACCTCCAAATGCCTGCTACTCACTCCATCCCTCCACAGTTATTGCCATTTCATTATTAACTCCCTGCGGTGGGGTGACCCTGGCTGGTGCCACCAAAGCTGCTCTGTCACCCCCCTCCTCAGCTGGATAGGGGAGAAAAAAATATAAGAAAAGGCTTGTGGGTCAAGACAGGGTTGAAAGCACCACAGGCTGGACCCTTATGTTCAAAGTAGGGTCTGCAGCACATTGGGTGCATGTGGAACCTCCAGTTGGGCTTCTCCAAAGGGAATCTCATTTGTGTGCCCCAAAACAATCCCACGAACCAAACTAGTGCCTGCTTCTGCTCTGGTCCAAGCAGATTTTGGCACCTACTTTGCAATCCAACCCTCCTCAACACCTTGCAATGGTATACACAGCCCCCAAGCAAAAGCACATCAAAGTTCCTCGATTTGCATGAAAACAAAGCACACTGTCCTCCTCTTGCTTGTTATGCACCTCTCCATAAGGTAAGAACCTCTGACTGTTAGCCCAAGCTATTGGTCTCTCATCTGAGGAATAATAAAAACATCTTTTTTTTTTTTTACTACTTTATTACTCTTGGGCTGACAACACTACTTTTTTGCTTTATCCTGAAGCCTTCCCTGCAGACTGAGCTGATTCCTGCATGTCCCACTACAGCAGTGAGATGATCCTCCACATCTTGACTGTTGAAAATACAACCCAAACCTCTCTTCCCCAGGATGTCACCTGCACTTGCCTCTTCATACAGGATCACATTCGATGTTGGCCATTTTTTGAAGCGTATTTTCCTTGCACTATGGAAATATCCTTTCTGATGCTCACAGTAAAATTTACACTGTGATATCTCATGTTCTCCTCTCTCTTATTCCACATTTTAACACATACATTGATATCCAATGAGCTGTCTGGCTCCACAAAAATGCAAACGTGACAACAAACACCAGCTAAAACATTGGATTTGGACATATATTAATTTCACAAATCCCAAAACTTTATCAGAAGCATCACTTTCCGGGCACTCTCTTCTCTCACTTCTTTCTGAACGTTCCGTTTGCATGTTCTGCGCATCCCCAAGTCCCACCTGCTTCTCCACGCCTCCCTCCAAACACCCCCAGACTCCTTGGAAATGTCAAACCATGCTATGTCCACATGAAAAAAAATTCAAAATCTTGGTGACTTATTTGTAACAGAACTGCCATCAGTCACACAAAATGTATCCAGCCTCCAGACACATTTCACGGAGGCACCAGCAAACCTGGGTGCCAGCTCGAGATCCGAGCTGATCTGCCACAGGCAAGGGGCTTCGCAAAGACCGAGTTTTGAAAGGACATGAATTAGAGAGAAATTCTACAACATAATTAAGAAATGCTCCCCTTCCCCAATTTTAAATTCTCTGTTGGCTTTAATTAACTTGCCCTAGGGCAATAAACCAAGCAATGAAGTTGGCGAACTCTTAGAAGTACAAAGCAAGTTGTCTCTGCATAGCTCCCACCCCGCTCACATTTCAAGCTATGGGGCATTATCTTTTTCTCTTTTTTTTTTTTTTTTTTTTTAACGTGGTTCTTTAACATGTAAACTCAGAAATATTTTACAGGCTGGCTCCATGGAGAAAAACCCATATATCCTGCCTGCAAAATGCTAGCACCAGTGGATTTCTATTTCAATAAGAAAGGGAACAAGAGGATATCCAACCAAATTATGATCGAACCAAAGACTCGTCTTACACTGTAGGAGGCTGTTATTTCGAGAAGTGACCTGATAAGCGGAATGATTTCACCGCGTGTTTGCTGCACCTTTTTTTTTTCTTCCCCTTTTTTTTGGCCTTAATGCAAGAGGCTGATCCCAGCAATCTCAAGTATCTCTTGATGACTGGTCTGAGAAAGAGTAGTTGCACAAGTGGCCAAAGCAGGTCTGGTCTAGAAAGGCTCAGACAGGAGCACACGCATGGAATTAGCAAAGGATTAGAGCTGCAAAGATGGGAAAGGAAAAAAGTCCTTCAGTCTGAGCACACAATGACACAATCTTAGTCTTTCCACTTGTGGAGGAGTCTTCAAAATGTTAATTGAGGTTGGGATTTAACTGCACGTGCACCTTGGTTTTCCCAGGCTGGCTGGTGCTGTAGAGAAGTGAAAATACAACAAAAACATCCCCTAGAAATTCTGACCTGGACGAAACCAGGAAAACTTAAATCTTTTGGGTAAAAAGAAAAGTTAGCCGGGAGATTTCTAGGCCATGACATAATCGTCTGTTCAGCGCGAAGACTTTTTGAAGCTCATCCCATCTGTACCTTTTGAGGCTTACCAATTATGAAGAGATGGCTTCTTCTCACTACCGTACATCTCTGCAGACTCGCACAAAAAATGCTCCAGCGCCAGGACTTTGCACTGTCTGCACAATCCAGTTAATAGGCACAGTAAGGCGTTCCCTTTCCCTCTAATTCCTACCCTCCAAAGGCTCCGATTCGTCACCTGCGCTCACCTCAATGTACATTAGCCTGCTATTTAATTATTTTAAAGCTGAAGCGATGGTGGTCTTATTTTTTTCCAGTCACTCTCCTCTTTTGGGGGTCTGCTGCCAGCTCCCCCACCAGCACCCCCACACCTGAAAATCCAGCGGTGAGCACATTGCCTCTGCCAAACGGTCAGGATTGGAGAGCCGTGGGGGAACCGCATTGGGGCTGACGCGTACATCGAGTTTCAGTCCGGTCAAAAGCCAGCACCATCTTTTCACTGCTGCCCTTTTCATTTAGCTATCTTACTGAAGTCTTATCTCCTCAGTCCCTTGCCATAGGCTACCAGCTTCCTGCAGAGCCAGAAACAAAGCTCAGTCTTAAACAAAGGAGGGAAAAAAAAAAAAAAAAAAAAAAGGAAAAAAAATCACAAAAGAGAGAAAGTTGGTCACAGTTACTGTTATGGAGCCCTGCGGGTTCTGCAGCCACGACCAAAGCAAAGGCATGCTGCTGCTTCTGTGCCTAGTGTCACCGGCCAGCAAAGCCCCCAGTAGCATGGCAAGGCACTGCCTTTTTTTTTTTTTTTAAAGTACTGTTCAGCATCCCTGCCGCTGGTTTTAGGCAATGCTCTCCTCTCCGCTGTACCACCAGCTCAGACAAAGCCACCTGCTATCCCAACAACCTCCGAAGGCTGCAACGGTCAAAAACAATGCAGGAGGATGAAGGAACTGAACTATCAGCATCCCTAAGTGACTGCTACCGAAAACTTGCTGCCGTGCAACACAACCTTCCCGTAATATCCCGTCTGAGCTAAGCCCAAGGAAAGGCAACCCGAGGACCACCTTCCCACGCTCTCAGCCTAACCAGCACCAGCCTACCCTTGTATTCAACCACCACTGCTTTATGGAACTCTTAACAGCAGAAAAAGTATGTAGAAATGTTAATTTATGCAATAAAGCTTCATCAGCACAAACTAGGAAAAAACCAGCTTTAGAGCAAGTGCTCTTATGTCACGTAGAGCAACCAATTGGAATTATATGTTTAGTTAAATCGCTCTATGTTTGGTGAGACCCGACAGAGAGAGACAGCCGTGACCCCAGGGCAGGAGAAATGAAAAGAATAGGTTAAACACCAGGTACACAGAAAAGCTTCAAATAGAATGTTTTACACAAGATATCTTTTAAACAAAATATGTATTTGTTTAATATGCTGGATATTTTCCTTCCCAGCTAAGCAGCTCCGCTGAGCTCCTCAGCAGCATCACATGCCTGCCTTACAGGACTTTCTGAAGCTGAACACACCTCACAGCCGAGTTTAGCTCTCAACCCACGGACCACGTCATACCTTGTCTTGGTGTCAGGACCACCACCA
>NW_010114501.1:0-333 GCF_000699245.1 Pterocles gutturalis
GTGGGGGGATGACGCGAGGGGGCACTTGTGAAAAATGGAGTTTCAGGGGATGAGTGCGATTAAAAAGGTTATTGCTTGGACGCGGGGGTAAGGGCAGGTTTTCACGACTCTCTCATGCCACAACAAATTGTTTCTTTTCCGTGGTAAAAAACCTTAAGTTTACTCACACTGGAGTCTGCACACATCCTGCAGGCAATGAGTAATGATGAAACGAAATCTCTTAATGGAGGCTTTGGACAGTAGCATAATCACTCCCCGCCTGATATACACGGGTTACAAAGCACTAGCTGACCCAGCTCATCTGGATCCTGTCTCCAAAGTTTGACTAATTAG
>NW_010114501.1:346-567 GCF_000699245.1 Pterocles gutturalis
TCCCCCACACCTTTTGCAGCTCCTAATTAATGAAAAGAGCCACGGGGAGAGATGTGAGCAGAGTCACTTTGCATGACAGAGTTGAGACTAGACGTTTCTCTCCCTTTCTCGGGGGGAAGGCTTTTGAACTCGAGTCAAGGTCGAGGGAATCTGTCCCCTGCGGGGTGCTGGCACGCTGCCCCATCGGACAGTAGCCCCCAACCACCCATCGCTTCCCTGGG
>NW_010114502.1:0-687 GCF_000699245.1 Pterocles gutturalis
GGCACAGCCCACGCTCCCAGCAGGATCCGAGCCGAGCGCTCCTGCTGCAGCCGGAGATGTCACTCTGCCCAGCACCCAGCATCCCACCCCGCCGCCAGCCCCAGCCGCTGTTGTGCCGCCGGCACGTCCTGTGAGACCCCCCTCGTGGGGGGAAGTCGGGGTCTGGCCAGAGCCCCCCACCAAAGCCCCAGAGCGTGGCAGCACGTCGGCCGTCTATGCACCGACCACGCCGGGGACATCATCCACCGCGACCCCCTACGCTCCTCTGCGGGCAGGGGACAGGGACAGCTCTGCCAGAGGCTGGCCTGAAAAGAGACGAGGTGAAGAAACTACCACCACCCGTCCCACAGCCTTGGACTCTTCCAGCAGAAGTCGTTTTGCCAAGCCCAGAATAATTGGAGGAAAATTGGCTGCTTTTACTGTGCTCGCAAATTTGGATGCTTTTATTCCTTGTGAGGCTACTGGTGACCCCCGTCCAACGATACAGTGGAGCAAGATATCACCAGGTGAGCTCGAGAAACCCCGCTAGAACTTACCTTCTGTTATAGTCCGGTCCTTTGGCAGGTGCTTTGTGTGCCAAACCCACGCAGTGCTTCATCTAGCGCTGTGAAATAGCAGGGAAAAGATGAACGTGGAACTAGTGAGAAAGAAAGAGATCCCCACACACCCGCTGGAGGGTGTTACAAG
>NW_010114502.1:715-1047 GCF_000699245.1 Pterocles gutturalis
GAAAGGGAAAAAAATAAATATATCATCTCTATGTAACTATATTTCTGTGCTTGTTGTGAGGAGATTTCAGTATTTATTAGTTACCTGCTATCTAGGAACAGCGAGACAGGTGAAAAGAAAAATCTGTCTGTGGCAGCAAACCATCAGATGAAGTTAAAGCTACGCCAAAGTATTTCTGAATATGCAAAACTGAGTTACAATTGGGCCAAAAAATATTTTTGGACATGCAAAGCCTCATTGGCTTTATCCAAACTTTGTCCCTAGTGAGAACTAAGTTTTGGGTACATGCAAAAAGCCATTATTTCTCTTTCTTACCACCACTGTCTCGGTTA
>NW_010114503.1:0-18276 GCF_000699245.1 Pterocles gutturalis
TATTATATTATTATGTTATTCAAATAATAATGAATATGTTTGGTATCCAAAGACCTGAAAGACAGGACTATGTATTAGGTTAAATCTACTCTAAAAATTATGGGCAGTTGTTCATTTCTGTCAGAAGGCACCAGAACTCCTATGCCACAAGAAGCTCTAAAACATCTGCATGTTTGCCACACTGATGTAGGCACAAATGGCTAGTGTGAAAGCAGCTCTGAGAGAAAGCAAGATGACACAGCCCAGCAATTTTAGGTCTGGTTCGGTTCCATTCTCTTCCATCACCTCTCCCGATTCTCTACTTCTATAAAATCTTATTTTAGAATATGTAGCCATACTGAGATCCAAATCTGAAGTTTCACTTGCACTGTTTTTAACTATGTCATAAACATCATAATTGTCAAAAACCCACTCATCCAGTTACCCACCAGCCTGCTATGAGCCATATTTGTATTGCCAGAAGTAAAACATAAATGAATAAACTGCAATAATACAGTCCAGATCTGCACAATGGTTACAGCACAAAATTAAAGACAATAAAAGAATGTGTGGATTTCTCACTTTGAGTTATTGGCTGTGTTTCAGACATAGTTACTTATTACTTCAGAGTATCTGGCAGCGTAAGAATAGTTCAGATTGCGTCAACTCTTACAACAAATATCACAAATATCCTTGTTCCCCTCTGTTCAAAACAGCCAGAATTAAGACATCCTGCTTCCCAGTAGGCAGTGCTCGGGATCTATTCCTGAACTTACTGTCAACGTGTGGCCTGACCTTTTGATAATATTTTACCTCCGTGTGCATTAATCTGTTTCAGATTAAAGAATACAAATATTTCCTTATTGTTGTAAAGCTTTTAACAATTTACAAATAGAAATCGCATTAAAAACATTATGTCAGAATTCCAAGAGACAATTCAAAAACACATTCTTTTAAAAATGTAATTCTATTCCTAATTTGTAATTGCCTACTACTGTTTAAGTTGTTACACCTAAAAGGTCTGTCAACTTTGAGAGCACTGACTGATGGAGAAAAAAAACCACCCAGATCTCCACTGCGAAGAAAGCATTTCATTATGATAAAGGGTTAATTTTGCATTTCCAAAACTTTTCAGAAGTATAATTTAAGGACTGAATCAATAGAACAGACAAGACCCCAAGGGGAGTAGAGTACATATTAAAGGTAAATGGTAGAACATTTGAGTTTGTGATCTGTTCCTTCAAACAAGGCATAATTTTTAGATTAATTACTGAGAAAGGCAACAGTTTTACTATTGCTGCTATGTTCTGTAAAAAGCACAACATACTTTTTGCCACCTATGAACACTGCAGGTTAAGATGCAGCTTCGTATGAAATTTGAGCTGTAAGTTCCACTGGCAGAATACTACTGCTAAAAAAAAAAAGTGTCCAGCAAAACCCTGCCTCCAGGCCTACCCTGACAATAATTAATATGTCGTATTTTATAATATGCTTCCTATAAACCTTTTCAATTTATTAAATATAGCAAGATAACATTTTACAACCGCCTTTCTGTTCCTTACAAATTATTAAAACTGAAGTTGAATTCAGTTTAATAATTGGCTTGTACATTTTGGATTTACAAACCTTCATCTTCTAAGAGGTTTAAAAAACAGCCATAGGCACACAAGACGGCAATGCCACAGAACTGCAGCCACCCACCACTTCACTTTCCCTCACAAGCCCCCCAGCTTCTCCGTCCTCGTTCACCGTTCTCATGCTAGTGTTTGCAGGGGGTTGAACGAAGATAAGTGCTTTGACTGTATATTGAAGGGAAACGACGTTAATACTACCCCTTAGTAGAGGTCTTGGGTGCCACAGGAAGGCACATCTTGAACTACCGGGGACTATGCATCCTACTGACAACCTAGCACACCACCCTGCTGCCCGCAGACCTGCTTGCAAAGCAGCATTGAGCCGACAACAGACCACAGGTTTATAGTCATTGCTGTGTCACACATCAACTGGGGCACAGGCATACCCAGGTACACACCCCAGCAATTTTAGGACAGGTCCAGCTCCATCCTTGTCATGCTGAAGGTAGAGGCAACATGAAACACTAGCAGACAGTGTTTTATAAAAGAGAATATTGTTGTTTGTTACTTGTGAACAGGAGGGGCAAAGCTACAGGAATCCAAATCTTCCACAGCACTTCCACAGCTTTTTCTACAGAGCAATATCCCTGTATTGAAATTAGTAACTAAAGAAAGCACTGCAGAATTACAAGGCATATCAGTTAACACGTTAAAACAATGATATGTGGAAATATGAAAGTGCTAGACTAAAATCAAGAACTGCATTTAGCAATAGCCTGAAGAAACATTTTCCAGTTGTGGCAAAAATCTGCTATTTTTAAGTACAGCAAAAATGGATCCTAGGAATTAGGAATTCATAAATGCATACCCTATTCAGACACAAAGCAATAAATCAAAAAAAGCCCCACCACTAATTTCAGGCCTTCTTACAGAAATTAATCATAAAAGTTACCTATCACAATAATGGATTTTTTCAATGCAGGACACTGAAGATTTTAGAAAGAAATTTGGAGCAAATTAAGGTCAGTGTTTAAAATGTTGAAGCTCTTCGAAGTTTCACTATTAATTAATTTTAACATATAACCTTCATGTTCCACTCACCAAATCCTACACTGTAAAATGTGGAGTCAGATTACAGCTTCACAGAAGAAACAGAAAAAAAGTTTCCTTGACGTGCTACTCTGCTTAATGGTCCTAAACAAGCTTAAATCACTAGCATTACTCTTAAAATAAACTAAGTCAATAATCACAAAGAGTGAAAGAGATCAGAATTCAGGTCCCAAACTGTTTGTTTCCTACACTGCAAGTTCCGCCCAGAGCAACTGCAACCAAAAATATATGTCCAAATGCTATTTGAATATAATATGAAATACGGAATACCACAAAATTTGCACTCCAAGCACAGAGCTACTATTGCCTGGGGTCCTTTATCCTGTATATTGTTTTCTACCTCATTTCAGCGCTTTCATTCTCTTCAAAGAGCTCCTTATTGTGCATGTTTCACATAATTAATACAATACCAGGTTATGCTAACTACACCAGTACTGGTTATTGCTTGACATAGGTCCCAAGTCTGCGAGGTTATGAACATTTCATTATTTTCCATTATGTAGTAAGGACTGAGTGATTTTAATGAGAATCAGTTTCACTGAAGAACCCATCTGCAATGCTATAGTATTTTTGTACATCTCCCATGAAGTGGCATTTCTAATGAAAATTCACTTGGAAAGCTTAACATAATACCCAGAATGGAAAATGTGACAAATTGACTAGAAATGTGTGGTTTTTAGAAAGGGCCAAAACAAATTAGGAACCTTTCACAAAAGCTAAGTGCAATACTGTCTAGAAAAGAGACCCTTTGATTTCTGGATTCAATGTCTCTGTTGCTTTCCTTTTCTAAAAGGGCAATCCCACCTTTGACTGGCCGGAACCTAAACACTCTTGATTACTTTTCTTGTTTAAACAAAACACAGCAGATTAAACACTATTTTAGCCTCAACTCTATTCAGCTCCTTTTTCAAGGCTCTGCAGAAGAGACTAGTTGCACCTTCATAACTGAAATCTCTTCATAACTGCAGAATAATTTAGCTTGAAATGGGCCTTAGGAGGTCATCTGCCCCAACCATCTGCACTCCGCGCTGCTCAAAGCAGGGGTAACTCTTGAAAGCCCAAGCAATTTCCTTTACAGAGAATTTTCAACACGTAGCTTCCCCAGAAATGTCCATTTCTGACATCTTATTCGAGGACCGCTCTCTCACAGCATGAAAATTTAAATCTCTTTTAAACTTTCCAGCTACAGAACCACATAAATTGCTCCTTCCAAATTTAATTCAGCCATTTTCACTAATGTTCTAAATTTTCTCCCCTCCAACTTGAAAAACTTATTTAAAGTACTAATTGAATACATTGAACTCCTTTTGATAAGAATCACTATCATCACAGATAAGAATCTCTGAATTTCAGTTGTGGTTGCCTTAATCACTGTATTCCTTTTTATCTTTTCTTCATAACTTTCTCATTTTTTACTTTTTGTTTCATTGCACACATTACAAGCAACATCCTTTATTTCTACGATTTCCTTAGCTAGCTACACATCAATTAGTAGTTGAGAAAACAAAGTGGTAGGCTAATTGCTGCAGCTCGAAGAGGGTTTTGCTCCTCAACTATTAATTTCCTGCCTCAGTCAATTCCATGCATTCCATGTCACTCTTGATCCTTTAAACAAAACTATTTTGGCAATTTTATCTTATCTGTTATTAATGTGCGTAATATCTACTCTAAATGTGTTCCATATTGACATTTCCATAATTTCCATTCTTTTCCCCCTCCTATTTTCTCTTTCATAATGCATGTTGATTACAATCAAGTAAGTTTCATATCACTGCTATCTCATATCTGTATGCCTTTTAGTTACATGCACTTAACTTATAAATCCAATTCTTCTTATTGTATTATTTGGTTTACGTTTGGGCACATGAGAAAATTATTTTAGAACAGCTACAGTAGCATGAAATAAGCTCAACATCTGCAAAGCTTTATACGCAAAGTTTATACAGAAATCTCTTTGAGGCTGTAAACTGCTCAGTGTAAAAATTATATTATATTAAGGTTGAGTATATGAATGTCTACTAATAAAAAAAAAGAATCCAATCAAACAGCCCTTCAGACAAACATGTACAAACACAATTACAAAAAAAAAAAAAAACGCTTAGTAATTTTTGCCTTTTAAATTTGTAGAAATTACTGAAATACTTGTCTCTCCATCTCACTGATTGCATTAACAAGAAATGCAAATGCATCAACCTTAGTAAATTCCATGCAAGTCCTTCCTCTTTCCTGCCCCTGAAAACAGTAAGTTTTACGAGCTTACAAAAAATCATCCTGAACTTTGTATTAGCAGTAATACTAAAGGCACAAACATACATATAGGGAGTTTCACTTTTATCTACATCTGTACAGCAAAATGTTAGTCTTAAGATGTCTGCTAAAATTTGGGAGACAACTGTAACTGTTAGGAACAGGACATCATTTAAAATCACATTTTCTTTGCTACATCACACCCTTCCTTACGCTAACAACTCAAAATCACCTGCAAATCAGTCTATTTGCTTCTGTGCCAGTGTAACTTTTTGTAGGGCCCACTGGAAACTTAAGCACTCGTGATTTCTAGAAACTTCCAGGATATTGGTTTTGTTTCATTTTCTAATTCATTCCAGGGCTCCATTTTGCAGTGTAGCTTTACAAACATATAGGCACAACTGAGAGAGTGGTGAACTTCATTCACCAGCCTTTCTTCTACCTACTACAGAAGAAAACATACACTTGGGGTTTCGATGGATTCAGACAGAGAATGAAGGGGCTTTGTTTTGTTTTGTTTTGCTTTTATTTCCAAGGTTTAGCTCTGCAGTCACACTTTGTTCTACTGCTTTTGTGTTTGCTTTGACGGACACTTGACAAGTGTTGACATAGGTATCTATTAATGTGCAAAAAAATTCCACTTAAGCAACCTTAAGGTTTAGAGGCTATATCAGTAATTTCAGGATAAAAACATCTCCAGCATCCTAACATGAACAGCTAAGGAAATTCAATCCCATACCATGCTATTCCCAGTGATGCCCGTTCCAGAGGCAACCCTCTCCTCCTTTGTGGTCAAGGATTTCCTGCCCCTTTCAAAACGCATTTCCAGGCTCCCTGCAGCCCACACACAGAGTAATGGAATTGTAAACAAAACAGATAATCTTTCTGCTAGTACATGAGGGTATTCTATCTTATACTCTCTGGAAATGGGGTTTTTTTTTCCCCACTTTATGTAGAGCATTCATCTGCCGGGGGGAGATAAATCACCTTCTTCTACATTATTTTACATGCCACTTTCAGAAAGTGGAGAGTACACAACTGAATCCCTGTACTATATTCAAGACTAGAAGGAAGCCCAGCCAAGCACTCTCCTCCTCCCAGGGGCATTATTTCAGCACCTGGACTGTGTGCTCTCCACAGTGCCCAAGAATGTTATCTGCTTGCTGTTTAATGACAGCAAAGCCTGAACCTAAATCAGAATGCTCATAATCAATCAGTGTTTGGGCAAAAATCCAGGACTTCTATGAGAAACAATCAGCAAAAAATGAAATAGTAATTTTTACACTATTTAAGTCAATTAAACTTGAAAGGGATTTTGTGCGACAAACTAAAAGACACTTTTCTAGCCCAAAGGCTTTCTTCTTGACATATTCCAAACACTTTTACACTCAGTAAGGATGCTAGTATTCTTTAACTAAAAAAAAACCCAAACAAAAAAAAAACAAACAAAAAAACCCCACATAACCAAAAGCCCTGCTGAGAGTATTTTAATGGAAGTGTAAGAACTAGATGCAAATGATAAGGAAAGGGTGACTCCATGTAACTAGATCTTTTTCTAAACTTTATTTCTACAAAGCCAAAGAATAATTTAATTTTCTCAAGCTCTGAGGTAATATTAACATACGTTGTACATGTACAATGGCAGAAGATTAATTTTGCACCTGTTCTAGACATGTTGGTAGAAAAGTGCATTACTGGATACTGTTTCCAGTGGCAATAATAACCGTCTTCTTAACATTCACACTCTCCCTGCTCCTGCAATTTTTTGTGAAAGAACCAAACACATGCCAATTCCACACAACTCTGAAAATGGGAAGTGTTTATTTTTACATAAAGACACTTACTAAAATAACAGTATTTTGGTTTCGAGCTGCAAAGCTCTTTTTGCAGTTTTATAGACTGACTCATGTTTGGTCCACAATCCTTACTTCCTTCTTTAGTTTAAAAAAAAAAAAAAAGCTAACGTTGAAAGCACATTGCTGAAGTGCTTCAAAAAACAGTGGGAAAAACAGAATGCTGATTTTTTCCCCGTTATCTGAAGCCACATTGCTATAAAAAGCCAGTAGTCTCTCAAGTTTGTGAGTTTTGAGCATCTTGAAAATAGTCACATTAACGAAAACATTTGAGTTACTTCAACAAATTGAAACTTGGGTTATGCTGGATTGGAACGTTTTGAAAACAAACTATTTTATTGCAGATAAGGCAAGAAAGAGTTTAGAATTAGTATCCACAACCTAATGTCTCACTGTGGTGCTTAAGCTACAGCACTGCACCTCTCATGCTCAGTGGTGACAAATACGTTTCATCCGTCCATCCATAAAGAACAGACATACTAAATGCCTTTTTTGGGTTCGGTTGTTTGGTGGTTTTTTTTGTTATATCCTTCCTCTGCCTTGCTATTTCCACATGTCTTTGAAGGATCTGCTGTTAGTCAGTGGCTCACCCTTGGATAGCATTCCCTCAGTTAAAGATGTGTCAAGGTCTTCTCTCCAAAAAGCAGTAAACACAACAAGTGCACTCTGTCCTAGAGAGGCATTGCAGGCCCCAATGTTAAAGTCAAGGCTATCTCCAAGTTCTTTGTGACTGCCTCAAGGCCACAGGAGCATACAATTGTGGTTTAAAATGGTAATGTGAATTTTAAAGGAACTCCACTAAAAAAAATAAATTCAAATTATGCTACACTTGAATTTTCAAGAGCTTTTCAGAATGACTTTTCAGATACCAGGGTGAGAACAAAGCACTGTGTCATGTGGCATAAAGCTTCTCACAGCGCATCCCTTGCCTGCATTTTAATCATTCTCAGCATTACCCAAAAAAATCGCCACAGGTTCAACTCAACCTCTGTTAGCTGTCGATGAACAACACTTCCTTTGTTGCTGTTAAATGCCCTTACTGCGTCCACCTTCCCACCATTTCTTTCATGCACTTCTGCTCTGTTACACTGTTCTCAGACATCACTGTGCCAGCTTACCTGAGTCTGCCTGGCTACAATACTCTTGGCAAACCAATGCACACCAACAGAGAAGCTCTTATCTGCTGCAGCAAAGCAGTTCTCCTGAAAGGTTTTAGCATTAAACATTTCTTCCTGTATATTCTCTCAAATACATTGCATTTGGAAAGAACTAAAATAGTACCAATTTCAATAGTAAAAACTGGCTATTCTTGATCTCATACACATTATCTACAGATCATTTTGTGTAGGAATGAAGAACTAGTGATTACCAAAAATGTAAACTGACCTTCAGGTTAGAAGAATGATTGTGGACAAATGAGGCAACATTGTGGAAAGCCCTGTTGCGAGTGTGAGAAGCATCAGGTTGAAAAACACCACCTGTTGAGTGTCCGACTGTGTGAGTGGAAAACGGACAAAATCTGAAGGTCAGCAGAATGTAACAGCAGAACTGAACTTATGTAATCCTTTGTAATAAACTGGGAGACTGCATACAGCACGGTGGCATTTGCTCTTGGCAATGCTCCCCCTTCAGCAAACCTGAGTGGGTTTGGTACAATTCAGCGCATTGCCCCAATCCCGGCTGGCCCAAGACCAGCAATTTTGGTCTTCATCAGAAAGACCTTAATTTTCACTCAACGTGATAAAATTTAGGAAGAGGAAACTAAGAGCTCACTCAAGAAGTTGTTAAATGTTAGCCTTCAAAAGGACAGATAGGAATATAGTGCCACCCAGGAAATCTGAAACTGTCTAAACACTGCCTAAACACCTTTCTTGCATTTGTATTATACCTTTAGAAGTAGAAGATACTCGACAGCACAAGAAAGGCTTCAAGGCCTGAAGAACAAAGGAAGGAATTATATATTATTTTATCAACCTCTCTTCAAAAAGAAAAGAAACAGAAGTAACAATGAAAAAGAAAGATACTAGTAATATGAAGGCACCATTTGAATACATGCATTAGAACTTCTTAGACATAGTATCAGCCCACAAATTCTGTCCCACTTTGATTGCAACTCTGCTGTTTGAGGAATTTCAAAGATATTTTGGAATCTGTAGCATTTCTTTGACAAGAGCACAACACATTTGTTCCTGTGAAGGTGGGATGACAGGAAGAAGGAAGGGGAATCTGAAGAAGCAAAGGGATCTAGAAATGACAACAAGAAAAACAGCTCAGGAATTCTGTTCACTGTCACAAGGACTTTAGCGAACTACAGATACCTGTCCAACTACCTCTAAACTGAATCTTCAAATGAACCTTCTCCTCCTGAGCACTCTTAAGATCTTCTAACAAAACACGCTTCCTTTCCAGTAATGACTTCAGGTATTTGCAGGCAGTATTTGTAATGTTTACGCACTTGTTCTGGAACAAAGATATACATTTGTTTTCAAGTGTGTATGGTTACATTTTGAAATTCCTTTATTTAGGATTCAGAACAGGAGAAGACGAAAGACAAAATTAATTTGAACTCCTCTGTGCAGTTGGTTGCAGGCTGCAAAACTGTCCAGGACTACTGGGCATGACGGCACTCCTAAGGCCATCAGCGGCAGCCCCCTAAAGTATGGTGTTAGTGCTTCTCCAAAAGCTTAAGCCTGCGACTCTCCTGTGCCAATTCATCAGATAATACACCTCTTCAGCTCATGAAGGAGACAAGTGTACCTTTCTGTGTTGAAGTATCTAATCAAAGAAATATAGACCAAACACAGCTGTCTACAAATCTGTCCCTTGGCAATTTGTTTTGCTGTCTAATTCCCAATTTCATAACACAACTTATTCCAAAGCATAAGCATCTCCCAGCTCCTTGCTTCTGTTGATGTTGGAAAAGAAGACAGAAAAATAATCTAGCATTTTCATCTTTCTTTAAAACTCTAGTGCCTGCCTCTATGCACCAGAAGTGATCCAAAAAGCCTCAAATCAGGTATTACTGAAAAACTCAGTGCCTAATCCTAATGTTGTTGAGGAAGGCAGGCATTTACAAACACCACTTACAAAGCAATTCTTGTAATATTTTGATTACATGCACAATAGAAATTGTCATCATACCCTTACACTGAGACAGCTATAAACTCACCAAGAAAGCATCACATTGCAATTTTCTCTTCCATTTAACCACTGGTGTGGTTCCACCTCATAGACTGTCTGGACAACTTAGTTACTCTGACTACGTATATGCAAGTCCAAAAATGTTGCCCAAGTGGTCAGAAAGAAGCAACTTTTCCTTCCGTATAAATTTCAAGCTAGACAAGCATTTTCATTAGCTTTGTCTCTGCTTCTGTTTTTGTATTGCCCTTTCATTACTACAAGGCTTCAAAGCATATTCTTAGTCGCAATATGTGAAAAAAAGTATTTTCCTTTACCTCTTGAAATCTCTTTCTGTTACTGCCTAGCCAGTGAGTGCACATTCCTAGAAATATGTATTAGTTATTTCATTAGTAGTGATTTTATGCAATCATACTGAACAAGATTTGCTCAGGGGCTGTGGGTTGTGGTTTTACTGCGAAAGAGGTCATATTACATGTATTTTAATGTGTGAGAAAGGTCACTTGTCATGGCAGCTTTAAAAGTTTGCTAAATGTTCGTACAGAGCCAAGTGGCAAAAATTTAGATGCCACACAGTTCCAGATACCAGACTCCTGCCATTTGTAAACAACAGGAAACATGACGGTTGAAAATTGCCGCCCTTATGTATAATTGAGGTGATGACCTACCCTCTCCCACCTGAAGCATGACTGGAAAGGGTGCTACAGCATTGTTACAGACACCTGTTCAATGTCAAATGCACAGCATTGATACTGTTTGACAGCATGTGCTGTGTACTTATTGCCTCAGGCAGGACAGATGTTAGCAACATAGGAGATGCTCACTTTGTACTCTTTCAAGAATATACATACTGCTTCTCCAGGAAGCCAGATTTGGCCATTTCATTAGGTTGCACATTGACAGAAAACAAACAAACAAACAAAAAAAACCAGCAAAAGTAACAGGAAACTAAGCCCAGTGACTCTGCAAAGCAGACAGAAAATACAAAACGATCCAATTGCTTTTAAATTCAAGAAAATGCTATTAATTACCCAACAGGGTAACTGGACATGGTTCTCCTCACTGTAATGTTTTCTAAAGGTACATGAGTCAAAAGGTGCAACCTGCACAGTATGTGAATTGGTCTGGTAGCTGCTCCTTGCCACCTTTTCATCCCCAAAACAGCTTCTTCTGGTACAAATGTTGACATGGTTCGGACGAAAAGCTATGCACGTGTGTTGTTCAACAAGACACGTAACAGGTCATGTACAGACACAACAGAGAGGGAGGAAACATGACCTGATGCAGTATGTACAACCCCAAAGTGGTCCTGGTGTAAGCTGTGGGATCTGACCTTGGCAAGATGCAAATGCTCTGATGCAGACTGGCTTCTCTTTTTTGGGTTGCATGGCAAAAATACTGTAATAGAATTCATAATTTCCTAAGCCAAATTAAACAGTTTCATGTGTGATATCCTTATTTTTTAGTATTACAAGACAGACACTGTGTTCAAATTCTTCAAACAGTTCATTTTCTGTTTCTGTGGCTAGCCCTACTCTCGAAAGGAATACAAAGTCTTAAAGGAAAATACTGCCAAGTACTCATATTTTGAAGCAGAAACTCACAGCTGCTCAACTTCATATTGACAAGAATACTCATGGCACTGCACAGTTAAAGCCCTTGTAAATCTACCAAAACCATCCCTCTGCCCTCAGACACTCTAAAGTGTTGCTTCTGGAAGAAAGGTAAACTGCCCCATTATATAAATTTAAGGGATATGACCTAGTGTCCCAAGTCCTGTGCAGATACTTTGGAAACCTCTGCCTTCACTCAACCACTATCTCTCCCCCTTTCAGTGCAGAAGACAAGAGTTACAACCGCTGTGGGGCAAGATGCCGAAGGGAAAGCAGGTAGCTGGTCCCAGGGCAGTTTCTTGGCTTGCTCCCTCCCAGTACCGGGACCTCACTGTTACCACTCTAACAGGTCAGCATATGATTCAGGGGCAGGAGATGGCTCACCTGAAGCACCCCGCTTGCTCCAGCAGTGCACTGCTGACCTTCAGTCTGATCCTGATCTTCCTCCATGCAAACATTCTAGCTACTCAAATGCAGCTCTGCATGCCCGTTCCAGAGTACATCCTCTGGTAAGGGAGTTGAAAAGTTTGTTGGAGAGGACAAAACAATTAATTTTTGTTCTTTAAATTCCAGATTCAACATGTGAGAAAGTTAAGAAACAATTACAGTTAACTTTGTTACATATTCCCAGATTTTTGAAGTTATTTAAATACTGTGAATTTTCTATGAAATTTTTAATCCATTTGGCCCAACTTCCTTTTTGGAAGTTCCTTCCTTTTAAGTTTTCAGAAACTTAAAAAGGCAAAATCATACTTCTCAAACGTCCTTTATTTTTAGCTCTTCTGTCTATTAAGACAGGCATCTTCCAGAATAGGGCAGTCAAACAGATTTTAAAAGCAATTAATTATACTCAGACCTGCTGTTAAATGCTTACAAATATGTAAAGGAGTTCTATAATTTTAAATATCAACTCCAGCCTGTACAAAGCAGATATCATACACAATTCTAGTGTCAGGATTGTCTTAGAAATGCCCATGTCTTAACTGGATTTGATGACGAAGCTGGCCTTATTTTGTTAGGACAGACAGCATAACTACATTTTCAAGGAAAACCAATTAATATTCAGCCTAAATAGGCAAAAGGAAAAACTTTACAAATATAAGAACTGGAATAATTAAGTCTGCTTCAACTGAAGATCAAGCAATTTGTAGAGAGAAAAAAACAAAACTAGAGACTGCTTAAAATGACCCGTTTGATGCACATAAAGCTGTAACACAGCAAAAGTTATTCAGGCAATCTGACACTCAGCAAGAAAACAAATACCCCAAATACTATGGTACTTCTAAAAATGTTAATTTAGATAACATTCTTACAAAATTTGCCTACAAAAATCTGCCCTAAAGCAATAATCAAGCAAAATGGACTGAAAATACTACATTTTACAAATCAAAAGTTAGCTAAAGTGGACTTCTAGTCCACTAGATTTTTCATGAAGATAACAAAGACTTTATCACAGGAGAAGTGCGAGATCAGACTGTCTGACTTGGGTTAAGGTATGTCAGCCTGCAGCTAGGCTTTTCAGAAGCTGCACAGAGAATCAAATAAGACACTCAGAGATTAAGTGACTACTCCATGCCTCTTATACCTTCCTGCTCATCTTCCTTCCTCTTAGAATATCTTTCATGTCATTTAAATGGCAACATAATATGGCAGTTTTTGAGCTAATCTATCCACTTAACTTTCAAAGGTGAAAAATACACAACTCAGGACAAAATAATCAAGAAGCTTAAGAAGTTTGTGCAGGTATGCTTTTTTGTGTACTAATAGAAGAAAAGGCAGATGAAATATTAGGGAAAACAAGGAAATAAAACTCCTGCCAGTGTTCCTCAGCAGCTCAAGTTCAAGAAAGTCAGTATCATTATTTAGTCTATGAAGAAAATTGAACAAGAAGTTATATAAATTACTGAAGAACTGCTAAGGGTGGACAGTAAGAGCCCATTTTATTTGTATTTATATTAGATTGGTTTTCTGTTTCTTCACAGAACCTTGTTTCTTCTGCTTACAACACAGGAGTTCCACTTCTATCCATGCCCATGACAGAGCCTGCTCAGCAGTGTTTCAGTAGACAGCACTGTTTAACACAGGAATGGAAAGTAGAGGGTTTTCTCTGTTTTCTGCCCATCCTTCCACAGCTGCAGAAGTAAAATGCTGTGGTAAGAAGACAGATTTTAACCAACTACAGCAATCCTGAAAAAAACAGGAAACTATGTAGAGAAAAGGCGGATCACTGCAGTCAATCCAGGCAGGTGTGGACATCATACTCTCCCTCTTCTACAAGCCTGCTATTTAATCACCTTTTCTGGTTTTTTGACAAATAGACAGTATAAGACTTAAATCTTTCTCTGAACACTCCATACTGTTCTCTCTGGATACCCCATGCAAAGTCATTAACCCACCTCCTTTTCTGAGTGTCTTCAAAAAAATGTATTTCTATGGTGCAGCTAGCAAAAGTTAAGAGGCATTTACAGCCAAGTTCACAACTTCCATTAAAAGATTCTGTATGTATTTAGATCCTACTTTTAACTCCCTGTTTTTTAATACTTTGCTTCTCTCTGACTAGAGATCTCATCTTCAGAGAGTGCCTCCAATAGAGTAAGCACTATCAGAAGACAAGGCATTAGGAGTGCACCTCTTCCATTCTCACCCAAGAAGTGAACAGCAAAGCACAGACTGCTCCCAAGCTACTACTACAGTAATGAGGAACAAGGCAACTGCTTCTCAAATGTCAATATAATTTAAAAACAGATAGTAATCATGGCGGCAGAAACCAATCCTACCTGGATAACAAAACTTTCCGCGAGCAAGTCTCTCCAAGTTGCAACTGCTGAGCAGGAGCAAGTTCACCACTTTACAGATGGAAGAACTGAGAAGCTGAAGACAGAAAACTGAGAAGCATTTCCAGTGGTACTCAGAAAACATACAGACACATGTTTATAGGTAGTTCTGCACAGCTACCCCAACACCAAGGCTTTCATACATAAAAAGCTAATCTCCTACTTTTACAAAGAACATATCCCACTTCTTCTTTTCTTGCTACTAATTGTCAAATAATGCAAGAGACAACTGCTCCTACCTGATTTAAATACCACAAAATGCAACTCGCTTGATATATCTAAAAGCCTTATGACCCTTCGAACTTTACACCTTTTAACATTCAGGAGAAATTTTGATTTTTATGTATCTATACGTAGAATAATTATCTGCTTTTAAACATCAAAGCTGGAAAGCTGCTGAGTTGGAAATTACATGCTGCCTTTCCCTGCCTTTGCCTCCCATTCTCAAAGGCAGCGGTCAACTTCATTGTAACGGAGGACACATGCAGAAGAGCTATGTTAGTAAGACTGAGCCTTGCTTTTAAAAAAATGTCCAGCTTTTATGTTCGCCTTATTTTTCTACCTTAGAGTCAGGAAGAAACAGACATGGGAGAGATGCCTATTTTAACACATTTATGAAGGGACCCCACAGAGCTTACTGCCTAAGTAAAAGCAGGGGGATCAGTACTGCCAGGAAGCACTGCAAAAGCATAGCGAGAGTACTGACAAAATAGGGCTATTTTCCATTGCTACACACAAATGACAACAACAGTTCATTTGCTAAAATACTGTATAGTTTCTGAGAACAGCAAGCAAAAAAGCATTTAGAGTTTCCTGAGAATTTGCAATGAATCCCATGAATGTTTTTTCTTCATCTCAAAAGACTGAAGGACCAAGCCTACAAAACCAGTTTGAGACAAACAGGAAATAAATCTAGTAAGAAAAAAAGGTGGCATGCACAAATGCATTAAGAGAAAAACTTATCAGATCTTTGTGTTTTTCAAATGCTCTCGAGGCCTTAACTCTGCCTGGCAATGAAAAGGGTCAAAAAGTTCAAACTATTTGTTTAAAGTGTTTTAAAGTATTTCAGCTACTTTTTTGCTGCTTATTTGGACTGACAATGGTAAAGTTACACATTATGCACAATTCAGTTTACTCCTGTACAAAACAAGAGTTTCAGTACTAACCACAAGCTTAGGTTGCCGAAGGTTGCAACCAGCTGTACACGGTCAACTGTTTTCTTCTTTAATTCCACTGCACAAACTCTTAAGTGTTTTAGTGGGAACAGAGCATGTGCAGAGGCTGTAGCCAGTTACGGGGTTTGTATATTCATGTGTTATAGATTGTATTCATAAATTGTGTATGTAGTCAGGTGAAAGACAAGAATACTGTAAAGAGATCCCTGTAAAGAGATCCCTACTATAAGCTGGGTAATTAAATCATGTCAGATCACAAATGGAGCCAGGTAATTAACTACACCCTGCAGTACAATTGCCAGAGGTGAGTGCATGCTCCTGGAGTCACACCATCTGATAAATGGTTAATAAGTAAAATGTCAAACTATGCACGACTTACAGGACGTGGGTTACTCTGCTGTCCATTTCTATGCTGGTAAGAAAACTAAAGTCCAGCATCTTGAAAATTCTGACTGCAACTCCATTTTTTCCTCTCGTTAAATGGCTTTAATCAGGGGTAATAGGTATGATAGATCAAAAACAGTCCAATGCAAGAATAGCTGTGCATTGCAAGATTAGAATTTCTGGCTATCATGGTTGAGCAAAAGGAATTTCTGACAGCCTTCTGCAGCAATGTGACAGCCTGAGAGCAAATCAGAAATTTCAGGCTCATTTTTCTGAGCTGTTCCACACACTCAAGATTATACAGTCATTCTTACTAAAGCTCCCAAAAATATGAGGACTTTTCTCAATATTCTGAAACCTCCTTTTAGGGAAGTTTCTGCTTTCTTATCACATGCAGTATCTATTAGATTTTAGTTCTCAGAACAAAATTGGTTTCATAATTCACCTTGCCAAAAGCAGTGACCTTGCTTGTATACAGAAGTTCAAAAATACCTTGAACCGGGACTGTGCTATCTGAGGCTATGCAGGATTACAACTACCTCATCTAAACAGGAATGAAAAAAACCTCTCAATATCATCCTTAAACATTTTTTCCATTCATGCAAGGCCTGTCCCACTTATTTTTGCAATTTCTATAGACTTACAAATCTGCTTGATGAGAGGAGTAAGCTCAGTTCAAGGATGTACACACAAGCTTGTGTTCTGAGAAAGAAAAGGGCAATGTCCTCATCAGAGCAGAAAGTGGTTGAGGGGTAGCTAACGAATGTGAGAAGCAATTTACAATTGTTTAGTCTTTGCACTTCATCACAGTTCCTCCAGCATTATGTCTTTTAATTGCCCTCTTTTTCAAGACACTACAGATACAAGTCAGTCCTCTATTTTGAAAAAAAAAGGCACCCAAATGCAGAGGACTGAGACAGAAAGAGGGTACATCATGGCATAGATGCTGACCTCTGCCACCTCCTACCTCTCTGGAGTGGCAACATATCACTACCATCCACCAGCTCTCACTGTTACGCCACTCCACAAACATAACTTATTTTCAGAGGTAAATAAAGGGCTAAACTGAGGGGAAAGAGGAAGCACCACCATATTTGCTTCAATATCCATCCAAGTGCAGGCCCTGTCTGCATGTCACACAGGCTGCACAGAATTTACAGCCTGAACTGAGTTACTGATCTAGCTGCACTAGAAGAAAAGCTTTGTTCATCATCTAACTCTGTCTTGCTGTTACAATATTCACAGTGGCAAACTTAGAAAGCAGAATAGCATACTTATTGAAGTAAACAGAGCAAAACATCTAAAGTCTAGATTTGCTCACAATACAGAAATGTGCAGAAAGTCTGTAAAAACTAAGAGAAAAAAAAAGGAAAACCATGTCTTGTTATTTTAACGAGTAAAAAATAATAATTTAGAATTTTTAGACCTCTATTTACTCTGTAGAATGATGAATATGTATTACGATCTCAGTTTCAAAAGCAGTCAGATCCCACTTTGATTTTGAACAAATGGTTGCAGAAAAAAAATAGTTTAAAATATTTCCATTGTTCTGTTCTCCTTTTAAATCATCCAGAAGTTAGGGGAAATGAATTAAAAGTAAATAAAATTAAATTAGTATAGTAACATTTTAGTTTTATCTGTCTTTTGTCAAAAGTATTACATTAGCAGGTTTAACAAACCAGCACATTTATCAGTTATTTTCCGTCCTGCATTGGCAGAAAAAATCCTGTAACAAAATTCTTCAAATACATGTATAAAGAAGGAACAAAATAAACAAAGTATTGAATTCTCACAAAGAATCTATAGACAGCATTCATACTGAAAAAAAAAAGAGCTCCCCCAAGAAGTCCTTAATGGTTAAAAATAAAATAGTAGATTAAATAAAGAGAACGAAAACCAAGAAAAGAGCAAAGCCTTCCACAGGAAAAATAGTAATTAGATAACTGAATCTAATGAAATTTGTGGAATGGATTTGCAGAAAAAACTGGATAACTATTGAGAGACAACACTGGGCAAGAATAGTTTATTTTCCTAATGATTTTCAAGCATAGATATTAACACAGAACACGTGTAAAAGCACACAGTAATAAATACCCTATATAGTAGCGTGCCCTCCTGGATCTTTCTAGTGAAAAGGCATAGCAGAAACTCTTTAACACACTCCTACTTCTCTGTGGATATATTCAGCACCAATGATACTACATATCTGAAGCTCTCAGACCTTTTCTACAGCCTTTACAACTTTTTTTTTTTTTAATATGGCTCCTACGGAAAATTATCACAGTTTTTTAGAAAGGTCTGGACAAGGCAGTCTAAGGAATTACTGTTATTAACGGTGGGTAAGAATCATAGAATCACAGAATCATTAA
>NW_010114504.1:0-2961 GCF_000699245.1 Pterocles gutturalis
TTCCGTGGAGGTGTGCACTTTCAGTCTGTGAAAATCCTAACTGCAAGGTCTGGAAAACAAAAGTCCTTTCTCAGGAAGAGGAGGCTGATTAACATCCCCTCGGGGAGCCGAAGGGCCTCGTCACTGCTCTGAGTGTTTCGTTGTTCCCTGAACAGGGTGACTCACCTGGCCCCAGCTTTGCAGCGCTGAGGTCTCCGCAGCACGCACGTGGCTGTTCAACGAGCCCTGCAGCGACGGGGTTTGGCGGAGGTGAGAAGCCTCCTGCCCCAGCGTGTGCCCTGGAGGACAGTCCCTTGTCCCAGCCCTTGCGTGTGACCTGGACACTTCAGCCCACGGTGTCCCCACCTCGCTCCCTGTGTCCCGCGGAGGCACGCTGCAGCTCCCGTCCAGTTATGCAAGAAACGAGTCTTCATTTCCAAGCAGAGGTGAAAAAGGGAGAGACTTTTTCACCTTTTCTCCTCATTTGCACAGGTGCGTCCCAGGGAAACACTCCCAAGTCATTCATAACCAATATTTGCTCCTCTGAAAAGGCTCCTTCATGTCGGGTCAGCTCATTGATATCTGTGTGTTTATTTTGCTCAATTCCAGAAACAAGTAACCACGCATGTACAAACCCACGTGATCCTGACTGTATGACTATCTGCCTCTCTCGTTCTTGAAATAAATGTTTGTTCTTTGTTTTTGCAGCCTGGTTCTGCTGGGAAGGTCGATCTGTTCTGCCAGGAGCCCCCGCACATCTCGCTGTCACCGGCACCGCTCGGTTCTGCCGGTGACCCTGCCCCGAGCCAGCAGCCGGCCAGCGATGGGCTGCAGAGGTCCTGGGAGCAAGGGCTGTCCTCCAGCCCATCTCCTGCTCCTCCTGATTTCCCTCTGCCCTCCTGGGGACAAAAAAGTGGCATTTATGGGCAGCAGACACCCTCTATCCCGTTCCACTTGGAGGAGTTGCGTTTCCATGGGCTTGCCCACCTGCACGGCCACGGAGCTGCGTACAGAGCCCAGGGGTGTGCTGTGTGCCGGAGCACAGGCGTGTGTTGTTTGCCGGAGCACAGACGTATGATGTTGTTTGCTGGCGCACAGACGTATGATGTTGGTTGCTAATGATGTTTGGAGCCTCCAGGGTGGGAAAATCCCGGATGACGCAGAGGCTCGGTGGTGGTGGGATTTTTCCCACTGCTGACTGCTGTGTGGTTCTCACGGGCGTTGCTGCCTAAATACAAAACATCCTCGGTGAATTCAGCTCAACCCGGGTTGTACCTGGGATAACGGAGCCCTGGTGCAAGCAGATTTTACACCTGTGCAACGCAGGGGGTGGTTAGGGATCCATCGGGGCCGTGCAGAATGCCCTGAGGTGCTGACAGCCATCTGTCCGCTGCATTAATTTTTTCTTGTTACTCCTCTACGCATACGAAGAGCACAAAGAAGATATAATGGCTTGGCGAAAGAGCCACTGAATAGCTTGGCTTCGCTGCAAAACCAGCAAAGTCAAAGCCAGAGGAAAATGGTGTTTTTTTCTGGGGCATCTTGCACTATCTCCGTGTTTGCTTCAGTGCTCGGGGAGGAGTTTGACGCTGTTGCAGGGAACAAGCCTCTTTCTCTAGCAACTGGCCCCTCCAGGACATCTCCGAGTGCCGTACACAATGCAAATGGAAAAGCAGTGAGTCGTGAGTGCCTGTGCTGCAGATTGAAAGCAGCATTATAAAAGCAGCACAGGGTTTCAATTTGGCTTCATAAGCGCCAATAGCAGTAACAATCCCGCTGACAAAGAATCGCATCGCTGCGGGACAGGGAGGCCTCTCCGAGCCTGGGGCAAACGGGGTCTAACGGGTGCTAAAACACAGCAAAGAGCTTTGCAGTTAGCTGCGGATTGCTGAGCAAAGCTAACGCCAGGGAAAGGTGTCAGGGTGATGGACCAGAGCACAGAGGCACCTCGTTCTACTGCCAAACCTTTCCTCTCCCCCCAGCCCTGGCGCTTTCCCTTCCCACACGATCTGCAGCTGCTGCAAACGGTGCAGCCCCCCGGCGCCTCCCGAGCATCCTGACGGCGAGAGGATGCTCAGCTCCAGGCGCCTGACGCAGGTCGGGGTTCCCCAGCGCTGCTCCCCGTCTGGAGTCTCGCCCCGGGACGTGTGTGCGGTGACAGCGGTACCAAGGGTCCTGCAGTGCTGCCCATCGGGCACCTCACCGACGGGGCAGGTTCCCAGCCAGGAAAAAGGAAAACCGCCAGGAGCTCACGCCCCTGCAGCCGTTACGGGACGGGGGCTGTGCTGGCCGGGGCAGCACTGTTTACCCAGGGATGGAGGGAAGGGAAAAAAACAACCACTGATAAAAAATAAAACGTTGTGAAGATTGTAAAGTGAGATCAAGGAATTTAGAGGAAGGCAGTTTATATGGCGTGTTTCCTGATAAAATCGGACGTTTCAAAGCGTCCCTGGGCGGTGTGGCAATGCTGCGGCAAGCCAAAAGCATTTCTGGGCAGCAGCAGGGGCAGTTCCCTGGAAAACGGGTATTTCAGATGTGTGATTTTAAAGGTTCCTGCGTGGCTCTGTGCCCACCGAAACTGGAAGAAACCCTTGAGCCAACGTACAGCGATCCAAAAAGACGTTTGGGGATTATTTCTTCTCATCCGTTCCCGGTGTGGGAATGTGTAATGCAGCCGCCAGCCCTGGCTGCCCTGCGCTGGACACTGTGCAAACGTGAGCTAGAGGCAGGTGCCTTTCAATATATTTTCTCATCTGCTCCTGTGATACAGCCGTCGGGGCTGTGGGCAGAGCCGGCTCTTACGTGACATCAGGCCAGAGCAGCCTTGGGAGCCTGAGCCGCCCTTTAGCCAGACGTGACGGGAGATGGTTTCCTCCCCTTTGCACGGAGTTGGACCAGCCTCTCTCGTCACCGCAGCACCTTTGCCACCGAGGCAGTGACAAAGGGCCAGGCTGGAACCTCCCCGCTGCTCCTCCCGGCAGC